>NC_134568.1:18293128-18485628 GCF_050947875.1 Dermacentor variabilis | reverse complement strand
CCAAGTCCGAGTGAATACCACTGGATATGATTTAATTTTCGGAAGTTTGAGTCCGAGTGAGTATCAAAGTTGGTGAATTATAAGTCTGAATGACCCCTCAGGTAAAAAAAAAAATATTTTGTGAGTGAATCTGAGTGAGTTCTGCTTATTTTGCCGATCCATGGGGGATATGAAGCACTTCTTTGTAGGAACGTCAGCGAATGAGCACATCTTAATATGGTGTCAGCATTCAAAGAGCGCAGAACGCCCAAGTACAGCAGTAAACACATTTGAATATAGTAACTCTGTCGAAGAAGTCAAAGCATTGATCAATTTTTTCTATCAATAGCCATCATCATAACCTAGATCAGCCGTTTTCATTAGAAGAATTAAAGAAAGCACTTGTATCCTGGCGCCAGAGGACAGCGGCTGGACCTGACGGGGTCACATATGCTGCACTGAAAAACCTGGTTCTTATGGCCACAAAAACTTTTTTTAAATTACTGAACGATGCGTGGATATCGGTATGTCTTCCTTCTTCCTTTAAAATTGCACGAGTGGTTCCGATACTAAAACCGGGTAAAACTCCTTTATCGCTAGATTCTTTCCGCCCTGTCAGTCTGACAAGTTGCCTGTGTAAACTTATGGAAAAGATGATAGACGCTAGGCTTCAGTGGTGGACAGAATGCACCAACGCACTACCCGAAAATATGGCGGGCTTACGCAGGCGCAGCTGTACGATGGATGCTATTTGAGATCTTGTTACATACGTAGATCATGAGAGGAGCTGTGTAAGAATCACCATTGCAGTGTTTCTAGACATAAAGCGTGCATTTGACACAGCCAGCCATACTCACGTATTACATGGGTTAATTCAGTTGGGCATAGTTGGCCGAACACTGAGATGAATTGCGGATTTCTCAAGAGACAGGAAAATCTTTATTGAAACTGCTGATGGCAAAAGCACAGAGCATAAAGTGAATCAAGGCGTTCCGCAGGGTAGTGTACTCAGTCCATTTCTATTTAACTGTGTTATGGCTGAATTAGCCCATATCCTGCCTGATATGAATTGTTCACTATATGCAGATGACTTGTGCATATGAGCATCTGACTCGAGCAGTCAAGCCGTTCAGCAAAAGCTGCAAGCTGACCTAACACCAATTAATGATTTTTTGAAAAGGAGAGGTATGATTATTTCACATGAGAAAACTGATGTACTTGCTTTTACAAGAGATTCCACCTCGTGCTAGACTCTTAGCGTCTGCAACTTGTCCGACAACACAAGTTCTTGGGTATTATTATAGCAGCAGAAGCTTGATGTGGGCGAGTTGGCTTTGCATACTTGAAGAAATGAGCGCTACGAAGACGCGGACTAAAGGAGGAACATGTACGATGGACAAGGTGATATACTTCCAACTAAATGTTTTCTTGAAGAAACAGGATTTTATATAGATACAACCTAGAATAGCAGCACCGTGAACCAACCTAGATACAACATAGAATAGCATCGCGACCTCCATATCTCATTAGAAAAGCTATCTCTTTTTCGGTAAGCGTCACTGAGGGGCAGTTAATGCACGTTCCCTCGGCCTTCGCAATGTAGAAAGCTTCTAATATCTCCCCTTCTAGTCTATCTCTAGAACGTGCCAGAAACCTGGTGTCATGAAGATACGGACGGCAATTGTGACGTTTACAGTGTTCAGCCAGATGGCCCCCCGCATTGTTATTTACGGCCCAATCGGGCTCACGCGCCCTTTCATTAAAACACCGTTCGGTTTGACCGATAAGGGAGGGGCGTTTGTAGACCTGCGTTTGTAAGGACCGTTATTCATAGGCTGGCGTCCGTCGCTAATAATATGTGCGTTATCTCAATTAGCCAACAGCTTATTTTTGTACAAACCGTTCAGGCAGCTCAACAACATCGGAAATACGAGCCCCGATTTTTTTTTCGCGCTCGTGTGGTTGTCTGAATGTTGGCACTTTTAAGCTTATAACGAAACGCCGCCATTTTTTTTTTTTTTACAGCAGCAGCTGTTAAAACTTCACTGCAAGCTATAGCTATCCAGCCGTGTACAGTCCGCGATCAGATGTGTGCAACAAGGAAGGATCGAGTGATGGGGATCATTCCTTGCTGCACATGTCTGGTATGCCATCATAATGACGGTAAAATAATATCAAAGTTCGGATAAACGAAGCTGCCGCAATAGGAATGGAACGTGGAACTTCCCTTCAAAAATTAGGGGCTCCGGCCAAGTGAAGACACGCTAAAACCCAGCAATGACTTATGAGACACCCACTGTGGCTCACGCCACAGTGCATAACAGCGTCTTCAAGCAGCAACGAAATCATAGAGTGGAAGTGAGAAGTGCAGCCGTGGTTGCCCCGCGGACAGAAGAAGTGAAGTGATGCGTCGAACTGAGAAAGCCCGCTTGCACCATATCGTGATGTCAGTCTTCGCTTGAGATGATGATGGTAGCCGAGAACATTTCGGTCGTCGATGTAATTGCCAATATGTTGTAACCACAACCTGCGGCATAACAGCTGTTCACTGTCATTGATGTGCAGCTGCTGAAAGTTGCGCTCGCTGATCTGCACACTAAGGAAAATTGCGCCCTTAAGAGGAAGCTTTAGCTCGAGTGCTCCTATCTAAATACATGTAAAAGGAGAATTCGTTTTTCTCGGCAACCCCTGCACCAAATTTGACGAGGTTTGTTGCATTTTAAATAAAAACATAAAATCTAGTGACTGTTGGTTTCGAATTTTTGAGTTAGGTCGTCATTCTTTTATTAAAAATTGCCGAAAATCAAGAATTTTCAAAAAACGAAACTATCACGTTTACAACTCTGTAACTCAACCACTAAGAATGATAATACAATTCTGTGAATTGCATCCAAAAATACATCCATAGAGGACAAAATTGATATGTTACACATGAATATAAAAAATTAATCATAGGGAAATACAACTTTTGTAAAACCGTTGTAACCAACGTAACAAATTCATGTAAGATGTAAGATGACATATTGAATTTGTCCGCTTTGAATGATCTAATGGATGCCGTTTACAGAACCGCGATATCAGTTCTTGATGCATAGCTATCAACTTGTAAACTTCGTGCTTCTATTTTTTTCTAACGGTCAGATATTTGAAAATCGTTTTAAGAAAATTCAAGCCCTAAATCGAAATTCCGCTTCCAACAGTCACTAGAATTTAACTTTATCTTTCAAATGCAACAAATTTCATCAAAATCGGTCCAGGGGTTATCTCATAAAAACGTTTTTGCGTTTTACATGTATTTGAATAGGCCGCGTCGGAGTTGGGCCCGAGCTAAAGCTTCCTCTTAAGGGTGTTTTATTTTGGTGTCTACAGCTCACTCTCTTACAGCCTTAGAAAAGAGTGCTTAAGCAAGACAATACTCATTTGAAAGGGTGATTTCTTGGAATTGCGTGCTTTGTCCCAATGTGTGCTTTGCCAAAATGCGCACTACGTTTTATTTTACAGGGAAGCTGTATATGGCTAGGTTCTGGAAAAAATTGCGTGCGTCTATCGAGCCGTGTAGATCTAGAATTTCTCCCCATACGTGGTCCGATCCCGAAGATAGTGCAATATACCAGGCCGACCCGCGGCGGAGGTGAAGCAGGCTTTAAGTACTCCACCGACTTGCAAAAATAAGTTTAGTATCTTGGGTTCAAATACAACCCGTATCAGATATAGAGCTGATAAGAACAAATACTATACTTTGACCCGCGTCGGCCATGTCTATATTCGCACTGCCTTCTCTTTGTCGGCGTTCCAGGCGCTTGCGTATCTCCTTACCTTTCCTTCCGCTCTCCTGTGGTGGCGGTCCCGTAAGCGGGCTGCCCGCCAGGACTGCGAGGCGGAAATAAATGTGAACCGTCCATGTGGCCCCGATCCCGCATACTTGGAACGCTTCACCAGAGCAGCGGCCAGGTTTCAGAGGAAGTTTGTGGGGAAACCATTTTGTGTGGCCTGTGTTATGTGTGACCGCTTGCGGTTTTCGAGTGAACTCACAACCTTTACTGCACTGCGGGACGTCGACTAACGCACGATCGCCTCGGCTGCGGTGAGGCAGCGCGTGCCCTTGGGAATGCGGTTAGGTGCGTGTCAGTTGTACGTGCCGGGACTCGTTAGTAAAAGGTGTCGTGCCGCGTTTTGCAACAATATATGGGTATGCGTGCCCCCCGGTGTATGGCGGCTAAAAGGGATCAGTGTGGCGGGTAGTGTATATGCGCGGCGTGAGGGAGACGCACGATGAGCGATGAAATTTCCCGAGGCCGCTATGGGCGCTAAAGCGCGCTGGTGTGCAAGGACAAGCCGCGGCGGCGCCCTTGCCAGTGTAGGTCTGCCGGGCAAGCGTAGGCGTGTAGACCGCGCTTGTTTGCACGTCGATTGTGATCACTTGGAAGCTGGGAAGCGTCGCACATGTGCCACTGTAATTGTTCTGAGGGCTCTAGCGCGTGATATTGTGCTGTTACTGTGTTATGTGTTATGTATTAGATAACGCGGCGTGCACTCATGGCGTCGTGAGCGCAAACATGTTTTGTACCCGGGTGCAGAAGTGTGTATACAGATCGTGCAAAGTCAAGGGCCGCCTAAGACGCAGCTCGGCGTGAATTCTGGGGCCCTATAACGTAAAACTATTCCAATGTGTTTCTATTTCAATCTCCTGACGTCAAATTTGCGTAACCACCGACGCAAGCACCGCGCAGTCACCCGCAGGGTTGTCTGAACAGACCAATCAAACGCTCTCCTCGCTCATAGGTGGTCACTTTTGTTTGCTTGAAAAACGAATAACGTTGCCTAAACTGAGCAGCTTGTCGTATCTAATTGGCTGACAAGAAGCGAGGAGAACGCTCAAGTGGAGAGGGATTCACTGGGGCAGAGCCAGTGCACTGAAAATCGATAACCGGATGAAGAGGGTGGTGCCGGCGTGTGCGATTGGTCGGCTTTCCCTTACTTAGCTTGTGGTGGCTGGTAGAAAATCACGGCGGCATGCAACGGAAGCTTAAGAATGACGCTAAAACTGACCCTCAGCAAAGAAGAGTTGGCAGAATGAGGTGGTAAACGTGTCGAAAGGGCTCGGAAACGTTACACGGCCACGCAAGATTTATTATACGCAAATACACCCATGCTCTCCGGCAGGTGCGAGTAGCCAGCGTCTCAGCGATCGGCGGCAGCCATCTTTTATTCCTTTCGGAACGGGGCAGCCTGCAGCTATTCCGAAGAAAATTCAGTTTTGTTCGGCATATTAATGCATCTTTATCGCGTACACGTCACTTTGACGCGGTGAGTTTGTGCGGTTTTGTGAAGTCGCGTGACAGGCAGGTGAAGTGGGTGCAGCCCGAAAACTTTTTACCAATAGCCGAGGGCTAATGGCGAAAAGGGGTCGAATCAGAAATAACTGTTTTTCTTTTTTCTGTCAAATCATGCATAATCAGTGTGTACACATCGCATCAGATGGGGAGGTATCGCGGTTTTCGTGACGTCGCGTGACAGACAGGTGAAGTGGGCGCGGTCGAAAAAAAGTTTTTGACGAATCGTGGAGGGCCGATAGCAGAATTGGAATAGAAAAGTTTGGAATAGTTTTACGTTATAGCGCCCCTGGTCGCGAAAGATCAAACGTGGTGACAAGGAGTGGACAACAGAGTGCGAACGGCACTTGCGAACGGCAATTCTAATTGAAGTACATCAAAAGGGCCTTTCGGCATGTGATAAATGGGGAAGTAGTCGAAATGCCACGTGATCGTCCGCAGCTGACTGGCGACGCTTTTCCTACTGTCTTTCCGGATGCCCCAAATACTTCACCAAGAAAGCGCTTGTCAAACGGAAGGAGAATTTGTGCAACCTAACCCCGCTCATTAAAGCGCTTGAGGATGCATTCACATTATTTTTTTCAGCAGAGAAGCTTTATGCTTTCAGTGCGCATGATTTTATGCAGTTCTTTAGCAGTTTAACACTCCGCCAAGGGGGATGCGAGCTCCACCGCAAAGAGCTCACTGCAAAAATTATCCAGTTTGTGGTGTTAACTAGGCTGCACTTTTTCGGAAAGTCTTTGAACAGGGACACGGCTCTTCAAAGGGGGCGCCAGATATATTTGAAGTTAAGCAGAGTTAAGTAGAGCCTACGGCTAAGCTTGGTCTGATGCGTGCATGTGGATTACTGTGATACGTAATAAAGTGATTCCTCCGGTCTTGTAGACCCGTATGCAGCAAAAGCAGTGATGGAAAAATTTTAGTGCATGTTGAGGTTCACCAAAGCGCCCACATATGTACCTCTTTCTTTCTTTTTTTTAACAAAGCTAAAGCTTTTTATAGGGCATGTTGCTGGCGCATGCGGACGCGGAGAGTGAACTGAACGACGCGGTGATGCTCGCAGCCCCAGCGTTGTTTTTGTCTGCGTGTACGATTTCCTCTGCGCCTACTGGCTATGTTTGCGGCAGATATGACCGAATGACAAAAGTTGAAAGTCGGCGTTTCGGGTTGTTTGTGTTCACAGTCCACGTTCGCTTGCGCTAATGCCAAGCCTTTTAGTAAAAACCAACTCGTCCAGGGTGACCTTCAAATGTGATCTTTCTCCTTTTTTAAATCGCATGATTAAACATCTGCTGTGCGTTCCGGTGTTCCAAATAACACATCTTTCCATTTCCGGCTCTCCGAAGAAGTGTGACCCTTCTTAATAAGGCACTTCTGAGCTGCAAACATTTAGTGATGTCTGCAGCGCGCATTACATTAAAGATTCAAACGCGAGGCAAAGTGAACAGTGAACGCGAGGCGCGTGATAGCTGTCGTGCGCTGCCGCCTTCAAAAGCCGCGAAAGCTGCGCACCAGCTGCAAGTCGCGCCATCTACAACGTTCATCGCTCCTCGGTACGCCCCGCCGGCTCCCGCCTGTCGCACTGCCCCTTTCTAGCCACCATACCCGGCGCCTCATCATCTTCCGAGACTCAATATCATGGAGGAGCGACTAGTCGCGCCTAGCCTTCCATTTATGTGCACACGGCGTTTGACGGACGGCAATGTACAGTTGGCCATTAAGGGAGCCACATACACGGCTTCCCTGGTCATCCACCTTCACAGAGTGGAATGGTACTGATATTTTGCAGAAACACCTTTTCTTTTTTTTCCATCACCAGACTAGTCTTTTAGGACGCCTGCTGAAGTAATCTCAAAGTGTTTTCCGAGACGTGTGTATATATATATATATATATATATATATATATATATATATATATATATATATATATATATATATATATATATATATATATAAAGCGAAGAAAAAAAAGCCCGCGCAGCTTGGATGAGAACTGTGGACCAGAATATTGCCAGTCGTACTTGTTACCGAGCTGTCGACCTCCGCGCCAGAACCACAGGGAACAGTACACTTTAAGAGTGCAGTAGAGCCTCTAGCTGCTCAAACAGGCCGACGCTACGCTCTTCAGTGCTTCAATTAGTCAATAAATCAGCACCAAGGTGAAACAATTTCAGCGAAGCTAGCATTAAGACGTGAAAGACAATAATGAGAGCAGAGGGCAAAGTAATTGTTCCTTCGCGCTTTACGACCGGGGCGCGCAACCTCCACAATAAATGCGGTGTTCTTATCAGTAGATGATTGCTCCGCATGCACCTGTGAATGTTTGCTCCAACCGATACGGCATAAAACGGCGCACTGACTTACTGTGCATAATATTGCGCCGGCCCCGATGCTACACCAGCAGGAACATGCGCCTGAAGAACTACGATTAGTTGACACGCTGTTATACGCTGATGATTGGCAGCTGATCTGTAAAACAACACCGAGCTTAAACGACTTAAACGAAGCCAGTGGCAAAAGTGAAAGGCAGGGTTGGAAAGAAAAGAAAAATGACCGCATTTCCACTTCGCCATTGAGGACGCCATGTACGTACATGAAGCAGCAGGTTGACACCCATAGCCTACTGGGACCATAAGACGTGCTCGAGCAATTATTGGCGCAAACTGCTGGCAAATAAAGACTTATATCTGTTTAGTTGCTTGAAATGTTGAAGTGCCCGAGAACTTTTAAATTTTGCAAGGTGTATGTTTCGCACAAACCACCCTTTTGACTCCCTGAAATCAATGAAAGGGTGCACGAACGGTGTCTTTCTGACGAATGCGCGCATTTTCAAAATATTTAGAGAAAGTGAGGATGCAAAAAGCGTGTTTCGACATACAATCCACCCTCGAGTGTATAATTTTACTGAGTGCGTGCTCAAGCATTCCGAAATGCAGTTTTTCAGACCTAGCACATGCCCACCCTTATCAACTTACTCCATTTGTGTTTAGCTGTATTATATTTCACCGACCCACCATCTACCGCATTTGTTTAAGAAAATTAGGTGAGCACTTACTCGATAACCAGCCGTATAGTAGCTTAGCGGCTATGGCGTTGCGCTATTGAGCTGCAGGTCGACGGTTCCATCACGGCCGCGGCGGCCGAATTTCGACGGGGGCGAATTGCAAGAACGTCCATGTATGTACATATATTTAGGCACGCGTTAAGGAACTCTAGGTGGCTGAAATTAATCTGCAGTCCCCTACTACGGCGTGCCTCATAATCATATCGTGGTTTTGTACGTAAAGTCCCAGAACTTAATTCATATTTAACTTACTCAGTAGGTCGCACCTTGACATTTGCCGCGGTGGCTTGGTGAATACTGCTGACGCGGATCGAATTGCGGCCGCGGCAGCCATCTGAATGCCGGTGCTGTACCCATGATGGAGGCGGAATGCAAAAATGCTTATGTATTGCGTTTAGGAGAACGCTAAAGAACTCCAGCTGGTGAATATTAATCCAGAGCCCTGTACCTCTCACCGCCAACTGTGCAGCTTTAGAATTTGAAGTAACCAACATTTCTTTCGCACGATCTTTTTCAATGAGAACTTTTAAAATACGTACTTAAGGGAGATTCGGAAAGTATACAGCGCCCACCCTCTGGCAGGCAAGATACATCGTATGACTGCTCAGGAGCCCGGTCAGCTTCGGGTACAGTGGATTCCACGGAACACTATTTCTGCTCACATACAAGCTGACCCCGCTACCCGCAGTGGGACCACCTACTATGGACGCACCTTTCCCAAGCGAACCCCAAGCTGATTTCCTCCACGGCAACACGATTCTACGCCGTACCGCTTCACCAGCGGTGGAGAGGGCACAACGGGCCTTACAAGCTCTACAGATAGATAGTGCTGCTTCGCAGTGGTCTAGAGTAGGATTAGGAAGGGGCTGTAGGTTCCGTGTGTTTCGGCATGCCCACGCTGAACGGTGTAGGAAGGCGAATTCATTGCAGTGTGGCATATTTGAACGCCAGAAGGATATACCGACCGCCGAGTCCCAAATTGAACAGGAGGCAGGCCGTCGCCTGGCGACAACTCCAGACGAGCACCTTCCCTAATCCATTCCGTCTGAAACGTATCTTCCCAGATAAGCATCAGGACGACACGTGTAAAGTGTGCCAGGAAGGACCAGCAACACTCAAACACATGCTGTGCGAGTGCAATGTAGTTATAGGAGGGATGGCAGTTACTCTGGAGATCCTGTCGTCGCGGTGGGCCGCTGCTCTGCGCAGCTCAGACCTCGGAATCCAGACGTGGGCAGTCCAGCAAGCCCGTGAGGCGGCGTTGAGGCAGGGCCTTGACGTTCCCCCGTGGGAGACCTGAGCCCGGGTCGCGTTAAACCTTGCCGGACGTGCAAGAAAGTTGTATCCATCCATCCATGGACATTTCTATAGGTAGAGGGCAGGATGGAGGTAAGAAGGTTAAGGCGAAGGTAGGATGGAGGGTAGGATATTAAAGGGCGGTAGATAAAATACTAGACCGAATACCATCTATAGCACACCTGGTTAGCTCAAGCAGGACGCCTAATATAGGTTTATAGAGGTTTAATATATATATATATATATATATATATATATATATATATATATATATATATATATATATATATATATATATATATATATATATACATATATATATACACAGGCCGGACAGGCCGCCATTGGAATCTGAACCTGGCAACGTTTAACGCTAGAACGTTATCTAGTGAGGCGAGTTGGAGGAATTAGAGGGCAGTAAATGGGATATAATAGGGCTCAGTGAAGTTAGGAGGACAAATGAAGCATATACAGTGCTAAAAAGCGGGCACGTCCTGTGCTACAGGGGCTTAGCGGAGAGGCGAGAACTAGGAGTCGGATTCCTGATTAATAAGAATATAGCTGGTAACGTACAGGAATTCTATAGCATTAACGAGAGGGTGGCGTGTCTTGTTGTGAACCTTAATAAGAGGTACAAACTGAAGGTCGTACAGGTGTACGCTCCTACATCCAGTTATGATGACCAGGAAGTGGAAAGCTTCTATGAAGACGTGGAATCGGCGATGGGTAAGGTAAAAACGAAATACACTGTACTGATGGGCGACTTCAATGCCAAGGTAGGCAAGAAGCAGGCGAAACAAGGCAGTGGGGAATATGGCATAGGCACTAGGAATAGGAGGGGAGAGTTATTAGTAGACTTGCAGAGCAGAATAAGAAGCGGATAATAAATACCTTCTTCCGCAAGCGGGATAGCCGAAAGTGGACGTGGAGGAGCCCGAATGACGGGACTAGAAATGAAATAAACTTTATACTCTGCGCTAACCCTGGCATCATACAAGATGTGTACGTGCTCGGCAAGGTGCGCTGCAGTGACCATAGGATGGTAAGAACTCGAATTAGCCTTGACATGAGGAGGGAACGGAAGAAACTGGTACATAAGAAGCCGATCAATGAGTTAGCGGTAAGAGGGAAAATAGAGGAATTCCAGATCAAGCTACAGAACAGGTATTGGGCTTTAACTCAGGAAGAGGACCTTAGTGTTGAAGCAATGAACGACAATCTTGTGGGCATCATTAAGGAGTGTGCAATGGAAGTCGGTGGTAACTCCGTCAGGCAGGATACCAGTAAGCTATCGCAGGAGACGAAAGATCTGATCAAGAAGCGCCAATGTATGAAAGCCTCTAACCCTACAGCTAGAATAAACTTGGGGGAACTTTCCAAGTTAATCAACAAGCGTAAGACCGCTGACATAAGGAAGTATAATATGGATAGAATTGAACATGCTCTCAGGAACGGAGGAAGCCTAAAAGCAGTGAAGAAACTATAGAATAGGCAAGAATCAGATGTATGCGTTAAGAGACAAAACCGGCAATATCATTACTAATATGGATGAGGTCGTTCAAGTGGCTGAAGAGTTCCATAGAGGTTTATACAGTACCAGTGGCACCCACGACGATAATGGAAGAGAGAATAGTCTAGAAGAATTTGAAATCCCACAAGTAACGCCCGAAGAAGTAAAGAAAGCCTTGGCAGCTATGCAAAGGGGGAAGGCAGCTGGGCAGGATCAGGTAACAGCAGATTTGTTGAAGGATGGTGGGCAGATTGTTCTAGAAAAACTGGCCACCCTGTATACGCAATGCCTCATGACTTCGAGCATACCAGAATCTTGGAAAAACGCTAACATAATCCTAATCCATAAGAAAGGGGACGCCAAAGACTTGAAGAATTATAGACCGATCAGCTTACTGTCCGTTGGCTACAAAGTATTTACTAAGGTAATTGCAAATAGAATCAGGAACACCTTAGACTTCCGTCAACCAAAGGACCAGGAAGGATTCCGTAAAGGCTATTCAACAATAGACCATATTCACACTATCAATCAGGTGATAGAGAAATGTGCGGAATATAACCAACCCTTATATATAGCTTTCATTGATTACGAGAAAGCGTTTGATTCAGTCGAAACCTCAGCAGTCATGGAGGCATTGCGGAATCAGGGTGTAGACGAGCCGTATGTAAAAATACTGAAAGATATCTATAGCGGCTCCGCAGCCACCGTAGTCCTCCATAAAGAAAGCAACAAAATCCCAATAAAGAAAGGCGTTAGGCAGGGAGATACGATCTCTCCAATGCTATTCACAGCGTGTTTAGTGGAGGTATTCAGAGACCTGGATTGGGAAGAATTGGGGATAAAAGTTAATGGAGAATACCTTAGTAATTTGCGATTCGCTGATGATGTTGCCTTGCTTAGTAACTCAGGGGAGCAACTGCAATGCATGCTCACTGACCTGGAGAGGCAAAGCCGAAGGGTGGGTCTAGAAATTAATCTGCAGAAAACTAAAGTAATGTTTAACAGTCTCGGAAGAGAACAGCAGTTTACGATAGGTAGTGAGGCACTGGAAGTGGTAAGGGAATACATCTACTTAGGGCAGGTAGTGACGGCGGATCCGGATCATGAGACGGAAATAATCAGAAGAATAAGAATGGGCTGGGGTGCGTTTGGCAGGCATTCTCAGATGATGAACAGCAGGTTGCCATTATCCCTCAAGAGAAAAGTGTATAATAGCTGTGTCTTGCCAGTACTCACCTACGAGGCAGAAACCTGGAGCCTAACGAAAAGGGTTCTACTTAAATTGAGGACGACGCAACGAGCTATGGAAAGAAGAATGATAGGTGTAACGTTAAGGGATAAGAAAAGAGCAGATTGGGTGAGGGAACAAACGCGAATTAATAATATCTTAGTTGAAATCAAGAAAAAGAAATGGGGCATGGGCAGGACATGTAATGAGGAGGGAAGATAACCGATGTTCATTAAGGGTTACGGACTAGATTCCAAGGGAAGGGAAGCGTAGCAAAGGGCGGCAGAAAGTTAGGTGGGCGGATGAGATTAAGAAGTTTGCAGGGACAACATGGTCACGATTAGTACATGACCGGGGTAGTTGGAGAAGTATGGGAGAGGCCTCTGCCCTGCAGTGGGCGTAACCAGGCTGATGATTATATATATGGAGAGAGAGAGAGAAGAAGGGAATCCGAGGGGCTCAATTTTTTTGCTAACCATGGGTATGTAAAGCCAACAGACAATGAAACCAAGGAAATCATAGGGAAATTAGCCGTGGTTAAAATTGAAGTGTAGAAAATAACGAAGAAAAGGGAAATGAAAGTAAACGAAAATATTTTTTTTCCACTGATGGGAGCCGAACTCACAACCTCCGCATTACGCGTGCGTTGCACAGCCAATTGTGATTCATAAAGGGAAAATCAGACATCCACCCGTTCGTAGCAATTGCTACAAAGGAAACCCATACGAGTACCTCGAAAGAAAGGCCTCGCAGTTAAAGAAAAATTGGTCCTAGTCCGGGACTCAAATCCGGGACCACCGCCTTGTCGGGGCAGCTGCTCTACCATCTGAGCTAACCAGGCGGATAGCAGATGGCAGGGCGAAGTCGAATTTGTCTACAACTCGAAGCAAAGCCGAACGGGTGGATGTCTGATTTTGTCCTTATTAGTTACTTCTCTCCACCTTGCGGGTTTCCGCAGAACTATTACGTCAAACAGCCAATTGTGCCTCGGCGACGGCTACCAATCAGGCCACTAACACCGCTGATTTCCCCGATGCTTTCCTTGGCTTCACTGTGTCTTGGCTTTATATGGTCATGAGGAACAAAAATCGAGCTCCTCCATTTCCCTTCCTCTCTCGTTCATTCATGGCGAGGGTCTCGAATCTGGCAGCCTGGATATCACTAGGCAGCCCACGAGGTTCTTTTTTTTTACCCACGTGCCTGCTCGCTGAAGTTCGCATATTACGTGACGCCATCAGCAAAGAAAAAAAAAAAGGATGTTCCACATCCTCCCACCGTGGCTCTGAGTGGCGCTGGTTAATACTCCCAGGGCTAGATCTGGTAAACATAAATACCTAAGTTAGTGGACGGATTGATAGCCGTCGCCTCATGGTACAATTGTGATAGTGTATAACGCACGCATGTAATGCGGAGGTTGGGGGTAGGGCTCCCACCGGTGGCAAAGTTATCTTTTCGTCCACTTTCGTTTCCCTTTTTCCGTATTATTTTCTACATTTGAATTTCAGCCACAGCTGATTTCCCTGATGTTTTTCTTGGCTTCACTGTCTGTTGGCTTTATATGGTCAGGATTAACAAAGCTCGAGCCCCTCGAATTCAAGAACCCGTGTATGTGCCCGCCTTCCCTCCTCTTCTTCTTCCCTCTCTCTTTTAGTCGTTGACCTCATCCCTCGTACAGGGTAGCCAAACGGGCGTTGACACAGTTACGCTGCTTACCTCTATTTATTTATTCCTCTGCACACATGAACTTCATGGTAACGATTAGTTATATTGCTTTCTAGCTCTATATATATTACCCGTTATCCCTCTTACCCTGTGTATGGTAGCCAAGTGGACTTTCAACTGGTTAAAGTACTTACCTTTACGATTTTTTTTTGTCTCTACTGCTGACCTGGACAAACCAATGGATAGTTGAATGTCACGATAGCGGAACGATGACGCGGAGGGACGGGTTGGCAGTGGAGCGCTGGCGGCGAACACACGTATCCATTCCCTACCGTGGAATATAAAAAGCCTTTCTTTATGCTAATGACTGCAGTCTTTCTGAATATCATATGCACTTTGGAAAATGCTTATGATTATTCAATTTTAGATTTCCTTGAAGGCTGCAGTGTTGGACTGAGAGACCGGACAATCTGATGAGAGCTGGTGACCCGGAAGATGCGTACTCTGGATAGAGTGAGAGAGAAAGAATAGTATGTTTAAATGATAGTTCGAGGCGCATTTGAAAAAGTGGGTAAGACGAAGGGAGCCCCCAGACCTTGTTTAATTTCGTTTTAATGCATCTTGCTTAAGAACATCCCAACGCACTCTCGATCTCGGCGCACGGTCAAGATGACATCAACCTTAAGTCGTCGGAACGAGCAAGCAAGGCTGCAGCGCGCTGTGTCTGCGACGTCCTTCTACCTTAATATTTCAAGGCTACAATTGTAAGTTATGAAAGACTTAACCTTTGGTTTTACTAGATGAAAGACAGCATCGTATCTTGTACCGTTTGACGGGGACGTTGCAGATTCTATCACATACAAGTATGTTTCAATATTGAGAGAAAAACTGAAGGGGCGTATCTCCTCGTGGTGTCAAGTGCACAGATGTGAAAGCTTCGAGTTCTTCTGAACCCCCCCCCCCCTTTTTTTTTTTAGCTTTACGAGTCCATTTCTATTGCGACAACCCGTTCAAGGTAGTTTCATGCCTAATAGTGTGTCGGTGTGCGCCTGTTGAGCCGACAGAAGTCAATGCCGACGAAGCGGCTATGAGAAGCAAGATACCGATAAATGCAGCCTGTATTTTCTTCCGGAGACCTGCTGGAGACTTGGGAGCTGAGGTATACTCATCAGATGTGACAACTCTTTCTGAAGGTTGCTGGACAGCCTGTCTTTCACAATTCCAGACCATGCACAGAGGAGTTAGGGTCACCGTGATCGCCTTTACCATGTTGCCACCGTTATAATGAAGTCCTGATATAGCGGTATACTGGAGAAGAAGAGTCTATAGCATGCACTATTTTCGATGAAATGTTATCTTCGCCATCTTCTTGGTCATCATAACTGGAGAACACACATGCTGATCAACAACTGCAGAGCTTCACGAAATACTTCTCGACGCAGATTATATTTTAGCTCCACCTGGACCTGCTATGGTGTATTTTGACTGCATGAAAATCAGTTCTCGCATATTCGCGCTGTTTTGCCGTGTATGCCCCTAATGCTGTGTTGGTTTATATGAAATCGCAGAGAACAGGTCCAATTAAAGCATAATTCTCAGGACTTTGGGCCATACTACAATGCATACCTGAACATGTCGGTATCTCTCGAAACGCTGAAACACGCAGATATCTCTGGCATTGTTTAATCTCTAGAATTTATGAAGGCAGACTCAAAAAGGATGGGTACTATAATTAAGAAAGTCTTTATACGCCAAGTGTAACACTTTCATTGAACTTCAGTGAACACTCTTTTATACAGATGGGGTGTGCACTTACGTTCCTCGATATATATAAATGGTGATCGTGGTTTGGATTCTTTGATTTATCGTCTAATGACAGAAGTGGCATATACAGGCAGTAATCCTTACCGTATACTCGTCCAGCTTGACCTCGTTGCGAATGTGGTCATTCATGGGAAAACGTAGAGAACCTTCTGATAAGTACTCCACGATGCGGTTTACAGAGAAGTGTTTTGAAAACAGCAATAAACCAACTCGATGGTCCGTCTTTTATTATATAGAAAATATTTTTTGCAACGTGGAATGACGCATCAGCGCAACCATTTGCTCCGAAGGTTTTAGCAGTGTTCCTAAGCGATAGTGACACGTGTCTAATTACTGATATACAGCGAACTTTAGTCCTCGCGCTTTAGTCATTTTTTAAAATGATTGTTTATCTTTGCATCATGTGCGTGCAAAGGAGGAAGGAGTACTTTTTTATGTTGTAGGTTCTCCATTTTTGTAGCTCCGGACTAATTTTTACCGCGTGCGGTTCGTTAACACGCGCACAGTGCACGAGCGGTTTTTGAGTTCTGTCCCCATCGGAATGTGGCCGCGGCCGGCATCGAACCTGCGACCTCGAGCTCAGCTGTGCAACGCCGCTGCCACTGGGCAACCGCGGTGGGTTTAATAAAGCAAGTGTCGGCTGCTCGCTTGCGCGAAGGGACCTGGACTGAAACGCTCGAATTGAAACCGTATGATTGTTGGCTCGATCCCAGGCACACCGGCTCAGTCATCCTCTCACGTTGCGTCGGGCCGTACCTGGGGCCGATCCCCCAAAGCTTTCATCCGCAAGAGCTGCTTGCCACGTCTGGCCGGTCGCCTTCGCCGATGACAGGTGCGACGTCACGACTGACTGTCACGTGCTCTTACCAACAGTTCTAGCGCAACGAAGTTGTTAATGCGGGCCCTGATCTGTCTGAACCGAAGAGCGGCGGGCGAACGTAACGAGTGCGATCGGCTCATTTACAAGCTTATGACGGCTGCTCGCGACAGAACTGCTAGTCGGTTTGGCCGCATTGTGTTGAAATAGCGACGTCTATACGTATTCATACGCGACCATGTGTAAGCAACCCTTATGACGAGTGTAATGCGATAGCAACCACGTGGCATATGGTAAACGAAGCAAGTGGCACGCATAGCAGCTGCAAAGTGACCTGAGGTCACCTTGCAGCTGCTGTGACGGCCAAGATGCAAATGTAGCCTAACGCTGGAAAGATGGGCCTGCTGCGTCCTGGAACGTATTTAGAACCTGACGCCCACTGCAAGGTCATCCCTTAAAACGCAAAGGTGTGACGATAAAAATGAGCTCGAGCGGCCGGCTTGCCTCGGAAACAAAACAGAGCGGTGAAGGTGCAGTCGGCAACAAAAGTTTACAAAAGGGACACGTGATTTAGTTTAACAGGGATTACCTTGAAGCCTGGGCACATAGACTCGAATTTAGCTTCGGTGCATAGTAGCCTTTGCGACATACGCAGTGATTAATTATTTTAGAAGCAACATACCTTACGAGAGCAGAAATTCACATTCGCCGTAAAACTGGTGTCCCGCAGACTGTTGTGGCCGGCTAAACATGAGATGGTGGCGCTGAGAAACAAGTGAGGTGAGAGCACAGTGCTTTCTGGTTGTGGCGAACACTGCAGTACTTTGTTAACGTTAGACATAGAAATGAAGCAAACTTAAGAAGTGAAACAAAAATGCACTGCAGCTGTTTGTACAACCCGGGCTTCTGAGCACATTACTGAGCACTGTGATCATTTAAAAAAGAATGCTTTTCAAAAAAATCTGCAGAGTTGACTCTTTAAGCGAGTTGCGAATTTTTTATTCAAACTTTTTTTTCACAAGTTTCGCCAACAATAGAAACGTTCTTTCACTTTATTGACAGCAGCAGTCTGTCGCAGAATCTTTTTATTCTACATGAGAAAAAAAAAACAGAAATAAAAACAATCACGGTGAAATGTTGCCTAGAATGTTTCGTTTGCTGAACTCGCAAATGTCACATGAAGAGCGGCGGGTTTCGAAATACAAGGCGGGATGTTGAGATCTTTAAGTGTTTGCGTTTACTTGCCTTCAATCACGCCATGGGTCACCGATCAACACGAACCGATATTTGTTCTGACACCGCATAAATAAAAGCAATGAAACGAGTGACACCTCATTGGAACACTGAGGAACTCACGAATGACAGTGGCGTTTTTCTTCTATCCACTGAACTTTCCCGGTTCAGGAAATTATGCACAAACCACACAAGCCATCGCCTGCTATACACTCGCCGTATTTTAGATTCATGAAAACGTACACGAAACACAGCAGACAAGCACTCATGTAAGCGTGGATAAAGAAAAAAAAAGAGTAAAAAAAATTGTGTTCAAAGCAACACGAGAGAATATAAGTGCGGGGATAGTTTTAAGCCTCGCACGTAACATGCATCGTAGAAAAAAAAACGAAGACACAGAAGATCGTGGAATCCTTATTGCGTGGTTGGCTGGACCTTCCGTGAATATTTGCGCCCCTGCCGCTCTCGGTCTCTGGGTCTGTTTTGTCCGCGTGTCCGCAAGATCGAAACATGGGGAATTCTCGTCCGTATAGCGGTGCACAGATGCATCCTCCCGGTGGGCAGCACTACGTAGACAGTACTGCAACGCGCGGCTCGTCATCGCACCTGTCACAGCTCATGCCACCACTGTCGGGGCTGTGCCCACCACGCACGGGTGGTTGAGTGGTCAGCCACACCGCGACCAAGACGCGGACGCTGCAGAAGCTCGCGCGAACAGGAACGCGTAGGGGAGTTCTTTCAAGAAGACACAAACTGCATGTAATGAAGTCGCGCGTGCTGAGAAAAAAAAAAAAGCAAGCCTGCTGTCTCGTTGGTGCTCCGAGTCTGCGCTTTTTCTGTGTTCCGTGTCCAATCAGGTTACGAGTTCCACGAACACACTGCACACACACACACAAACACGCACAAAAAAAAAACGACCTTGTCAGAAAAGCATTCTTACTATACGCCGCCTCTACGAGAGGAAATGTGCGGGCAAAGCCTGCTATACAGGATGTGAAGCTGCTTTCTGTCGCCTGGCGCCGTGGCCTGAGCACTTCCCCCATGCATCTTCCTCCTCAACACGCGCACTTCACAAAACCAGGTTTTGTGCTGCTGGGTGAGCAGCTAAGTGATCTCATGTGCCTTTGCGATTGTTGCCGTCGCCCTACTTGTCTCTCACACAGTTTGCAGCTTGCTACTGCGATGGATGCCATCCCCTGAGGAAGTGAGTATTAACCCCGTTTCCGGAAGTCTGCACAACGGATGCGCACGACGTGACCGCTGCATCAAATGGCGACGCGCACGGTCTAAGACGGTGCAGACATGGGACCTCGTGCGACCGAAAAATTAGGCTGAATTCTTTGGCTACGCATAGTAGTCTACACGAATGCTGTTACCCTTGTGCTCTGAATCGGACGCATGTGACGAGAGAGAGAGAGAGAAGGAAAAGTTACTCTTCCTTTTGTAAATCATGGCGAGTCCTCGTAAGTGTTATGAAGTAACGTGGTCTCGCTTATTTGTCTGCTTAAACGGCCTAACGTCCTTTATAGCAGCGTTCAAGCGCCCCATCCTAGTTGGCTCGAAATCAAAAGCTACCGAAAATTGTCAACGCCAGGCTGAATAAACGCGTTTCATTCTTCAAAATGGATGTTTTGTGTCGGATCCGGTCTCACCATGGAAAATTTAGGTCGGATTAGGCCGTATATAGCCGAGTGAGAATACCTGCCTGGTGTTCACCGGAAATAACATTGCTGATTGAAATGAGACATCAGGTAGAGTTGTTGGATAATGGCAAGGAGAGCACGCATGGGGCCATATTTAACATTTTTGGTGCGCTTTCTAAAGGGCATGCAGTGCGAACGCCGGAGCACACAAATATACGCCAGGGGCACTACACGCGTTACTGGTTGCACTAACGAGCCACCAAGCATGTCCTTGGACTGTCAGTTTGGTCGATGAAGTGAAATCACACGCCCCAGTCAGCGAGCGGAGCTTCACGGTGGGTCCAAGTATATACCGGCATCATAGCACAACTCGGGAAGCCGCGGTCCGACACACGAGACAGTTCCGCGTAAATCCTCACACGCGTGTCACTGCTTCTGCTCGTTGCGGAGACCGGCGTCGGCTTTGGACGAGCCAATCACTGCGGGCCCGCTGTTGTTGCTGATGCTGGTAGCGACGGCTGGCCGAAGCTGAGGTTCGGACCCGAGGAACGCCTGTGCTCCTCTCTGCTGGTAGAGGTCCAGGGCTCGCTGAAGGCTCTCCGCGTTCCCGCCGACCGCTGCGCCGCTCACCGAAGACACCGGGAAGCCACGGCCCATGGCTGCGGCAGCCGCTGCGGCGGCAGCGGCGGCGTTGAAGTAACCGCCGTACGGGTAAGGCCAGAAGGCCGCCGGAAATCCAGAACCGAGGCCGGCCGCACTGGCGGGCCATAGGCCAGCAGCGGAAACGGCGCCGTGCATTCCCGGGAGAAGCTCGATGCCGACCATGGCTTGCCTCTTCCATTTTGTCCTGCATTTCAGTCGCGTACGCACGAAACTGTTGACCGCCTCTTCGGAACATATATAGCAGATTATAATTCGCGCGCGCTATACTCACTCACGAATACTGCCACCAGTGTGGTGTAGCGGTGATTCTGTTTTTGCACCTGTGCGCAGTAATAGCACAAGACGACGTCTGTACACTCACTTGTGCGCTTACATTGTATAGCAGCATGATCGCTCTAAACAAAACGCACACGCTACCGTAGTGGCGGCTTCGAGCACGGTTTCAGCAAGCGAAACCAGTACCCTGGAGGCCGAGGAGTGATAGACCGCGGCATACAGTGTAGACAAAGCAGTCAGCGAATCTGATGCGACAAGGAAAGCGTCCACTAATGGCGAGTGGTAGGCTTGAGGCAAAGCGAAACTGAAACGCGCATAATTCACTTCTTAAGATCGGCATGCAGGCTTGTGTTCAAAATGATTTTTATAGAGGTATTCAATCCAGGCACGCAAGTCAGTCGTAAGAGGTAACGTGATGGAAAAAGTGGCATCGGTTTTCTCTGAACGTACATTTTTAGTACCTTTAGAATAACACTTGTGATAGGAAATAAATATTTAAATGTTGAATTATTGGAAATAATTAACTAGATAAATACAAACATTAAAAATGCTGAGATTTACCTTAGGTGAGCGAAAACAAATGCTATCACCTCTGAAATGCTATCGCATTCTCATAGAGAGTCATCAGATATGAATTCTGCCATACTTTCCCTGCTCTGTGATCTCTTCTGCCAACCCGCCGTGGTCGCGTGGTGGTTCTGGCGTTGCGCTGCTAAACCTGAGGGTGCGGGATCAAATCCTAGCCACAGAGGCCGCATTTCGATGGGGGCGAAATGCAAAAAGGCTCGTGTACCGTGCATTGGGTGCATGTTAAAGAACCCCAGGTAGTCAAAACTAGCCCAGAATCCCCCACTACGACGTGCCTCATAATCATACCTTGGGTTTGGCACGTAAGACCCCAGAATTTAATTTTAATTTATTAACTTCTGGTGTGGGGGGGGGAGGGGAGGGTGTGCTTCCACTTTGGAGTCATAGGAACTATGGAGGCGGCTTGCAATTTATATAGCGCATGTAATCATGTGCAACGAACGCGTCGTTAGAACATGCTCTTTCTCTAAACACATTCGAAGATCCTACCACGAAACCACACAGAGGTATGGACTTATATTTGAGTGCTGCTGTGGTTGCTCCCTCTCCCCTGCGTGGTGCGCAAATGAATTCCGTTACAAGAAAACAATTGGAATGAAAAAGAAATTCGCATGGACTTCAACGCCTTCATGTTAGAATCAGAAGTGAGATTTCATTTCGGCTGCCCTTGAAGGCGACTATCATTTAATTTTCTATTGTAGCGGCGGCAAACTACGGGCAGAAGCCTGAGCCAACGCGGGAACATGAATGCCGCGATTTATATATATATATATATATATATATATATATATATATATAGATCGTTCAGATATGGCCAATGGATCTGCCCAAACGCCACATGCCGGGCGTGTTGAATTCCTTCGTCCTCCATATTCCAATTCCCACAGCTTGGGAACACTCTCGGCATGGCATTCTTAGCACTCTATAATATCACAATGCGCCGGACCGTTTGAAGTTGTCGTTTTGCAGTGCTATTTAATCCACTAGAAGAGCGGGAGAACTGCAGCTGCGACAATGTGGCATTCACTACCGGATACCATGGCATTGGCGATCTTTGGCTGGAGAGCAATAACCAGCACTTGTTCTATGAGAGCGTTTTGAGGGCCGAGCCCATAAGAGGCCTTCCAAGGAAAAGTTTGAATAATTATCGAAAACAGCATAGTGGAGATCAATAGCTATACCATTTTCAGATATATACAACAACGACAACAACAATAACAACTTATTTACGTCCACTGCAGGACGAAATCCCCCAAATTTGCCGCGAAGTTGACGTTCGTGTTCCGACAGTATTCTCCTGCACTGCATGGTGAGCACTTCCGGTAAAAAAAAATCAGCAGATACACTTCAGACTGCTTACGTGTGGGAATGAGAAAGCATTATACCGTGTGTAGCCCTCGGAACGCCATTAACGCGCTGATGTTATACACTCATGACGTGGCGCCACCCCATTGCCTGCGCCGTCACGTGACCAATGACGCACGCCCTAGGCCACACCTCTAGACAGCCAGATGGCTGCGACGTGACGTGTACAATGACGCACGCACTAGGCCACACCTCCAGGGAACCGCGGAGCTTACGTGGCGTCGGGAAAGCGTGCTCGTCTCGCACCCTGGGGGCCCGGGTTCGATTCCCACACAGGCCGAAATCTACCAAATCTTCTTTTCAAAGCGTTCGATGCACTTTGTTCTACAGGAACATCCCCAAGAAATGTGATGTCAATACAGCACTTTTTGACGTGTTTTTTATGCTCTTTGCGCCCCCAGCCATTTTTGTCGCGATCTTTCGGTCACGCTGACGTAGAAGGATTTTCGCGTAATTATTAAGTGGGACACCAATGCATTTTGTCACCAATTTGCGGACTCTTATCCCGAAACTGGCGCCATATAATCTCCTGAACGAACACGAATTGAACACTGGCTTCAGTTACAGCATGCCGCATAAAGGAAATAATAAAAACGAGATTGATGAGCTTCTAACAATGAAAGACTCGCTGATGATCAACTCACATTTCTCGGCTCCACCGGGCTAATAAAGATACTGCACACATGAGCCGTTTCGGCCATTGGACATGGACTAAGCGGCTCCGATCCCGCTGCGAGCATGTCCAGAAAAATGGAACCCTGAGGGTCGCCATGTTGTCACGCTAGGCGCGCGAGACACGCAAAGCCCTCCAACGCTGTATGTAAAACACAGCACGCGCGCGTAATCCGCAAAGTTTCGCATCGCGTTCTGCGCACGCGCGCTTTCAACCAGTCGTACTGTAGCGGCACGCAAAGGTTATATCTAAAACTCTAGTGCGTGTGTATTTCAATGCACTGTTTGTAGGAATTGCCTAAAAAATCCTCTTTAAACACCGCTACGCGCTCCGCCAACCACTTCCGGCTCGCTGCTTTACGTATTACCTTCTGTTCTGGTACCAGGTCTTCACCTGCGTGTCCGTGAGGTTGAGCTTCGCCGCCAGCTCCATGCGGTCCTGCACGCTGAGGTACTTTTGGCGCTCGAAGCTTTTCTCCAGGGTCTGCGTAAATAAAGAATGTGGCGTCGGATTATTTCGAAATGGAGAGAAGGGCCTTGACAGAATATTACCCCAGGTGAGGTTAATCAGGTCATCGGTTTGATACCGAGGAAGTGGTAGAAAAGACAAAGAAATAGAGAGAGAGAGAGAGAGGAGGGGGAGGGAGGGGGAGGGAGGTGATAAAAAGATAGGAAACAGGGGTTAGACTGAGAAACCGTTTCCATGCATAACAGCGTATCGCCCGTTTGCCAGAGCGTGAGCGCCAAATCACAGCAAAAATTCGAAAGAAGAAGAAAGAAGAAGGAAAAAAAGAAAAGACTAAAGAGACAAAATAAACACGATGTTAAAACGTACAGAAGCAAATTGATTTCTCACCCGCATCCATTCCTGCGTATTCACGCACGCACAACGTTGATGCTGCTCTACATAAATACCACTGAATATATTAAGCTTATTCGTTAGTAGCGCTTGTGTTCTACACTTCCTTGCCTCTTCGCGCTTCCGTGATGATTGCGGTGCCAACCTGTCCGGTTTTCTATTTTGATCAAGATGGTGGCTTCGCGTCTGCAACACGTGGTGGTTTTATCGAGAAGAAGGGGGGTTAACCGAGGGGCCTGATATTTATTAATCATATCATGAGAAGGCCCCAACCAACAAAGACACCAAGGAAAACATTGGGGAAATTACTTGTACGTACGTATTGAATTAAAGAAATGATAGATTAATGGCAATGAAAGTGGATGAAAAAACAACTTGCTGCAGGTGGGGAACGATCCCACGTCTTCGCATTACGCGTGCGCGCATGATTTCTTTAATTCAATAAGTACAAATAATTTCCCCTATGTTTTCCTTGGTGTCTTTGTTTGTTGGCTTCTCACGATGTGGTGGTTTTATGTATTGCCTCTTGGGTGTAGGCAAAGTCGACATTAAAACAGAGTCAGACTGTTACTTTACGGTCTAACTGATAATATAATATTCGGGGTTTTACGTGCCAAAACCACTTTCTGATTATGAGGCACGCCGTAGTGGAGGACTCCGGAAATTTTGACCACCTGTGGTTCTTTAACGCGCACCTGAATCTAAGCACACGGGTGTTTTCGCACTTCGCCCCCATCGAAATGCGGCCGCCGTGGCCGGGATTCGGTCCCGCGACCTCGTGCTCAGCAGCCCAACACCATAGCCACTGAGCAACCACGGCGGGTGGTCTAACTGAATTCTCGTCAATCTGCGACCGCAAACTCGCTTCACACATGCAGTCACCAAGTGTATAGGCCACACGACACATTCAGTGCCCCCACTCATTGCGCTCGCTTACACCACACATTCACGCATCCGGTATTGTGTCACGATTGTGCGCAGTGCACAGCAATTCATTCAATTCAGTTATGAACTGAATGACCACTCTGATTATTAATTAAGCTCATTCACTGGACTGCAGATTGCAGCAGAAATTCCCTGCGTACTACTGGAGATGTGGGTTAAATCATTCTTTCCAGCCTGAACTATTTTCTTTTTTTTTTCTGTTACCGAGAGTTTACACATGCAGAAAGTTCCTTCCGTAGCCAGGATTAAACTTCAAGGAAACCTGCGGTGACACGCGTACACGCTCCGAGATATTTGTACGGTGACACGTCTTGTATACGCGGGGTGTGCATACACAGTTTTGTTCTTCAGGCCTTCATATCTCTGGTCTGGTCTGTGCTCCTCGAAATAAAGTGTATGACGACAACACGAGTCGTTTAAACAGCGCGATTACCATCTCGAGCGTTATTTCACCGCCCTCCACTCGCACGGGGGGCGGTGCTTTGAGGTGAACAAGAACCGCACCGGCCAGACGCTATACGTGCGCGGGCCACTTTCTCGAGCGCACACCGAGCCGTCCGCGGCCGATGCCAGATAACGCTTTTGAGAAACAGTTCATCGCTTAGCGACGTCAAAGCGGCGGGCGTCATAAAAGGCGCTCACCCAACCGATCTCTCATTGGGAAACTCGCTCATAAAAACGCGGATGCCTCGATTGCGTCGATGTTCAGGGTCGCCAGCATACGGGACGCCGTGTTCTGTGGTAGCTTTAACTCCTGTAGCTGCGTGCCCGTCTTTTACGATTGATAGGCGTGCGTGGACCGCAATACTGCTCGTCCCAGGCAGCATGACGGTATCGACGTTCGTGCGTATATACGGCGCGCGCGACCTGTGTGACACGGCGCTTGAACCCGACGCCCGCTTGCCTTGCCAGGGCGTTTAGATCGGTATCCGGCCGTTGCGCCAGTTTTTTTTTTTTTTTATTCTCTAAAGCAAGCGCACACATGAAGCCCGAGTGTTTTCTTGGATGAAGCCGTCTCCGCGTTTCTATCGGCAGAATCGCTTTGAGGAGGTACAACTGCCGGGCGAATATATATCGGAGCTGCACTTGACGGTTGGATGAAATTTATGACCATCTCCTTCTAAACGGAGTGGCAGTTGGTGCCAGCAAGCTAATTCTTTTGCTGCGAACAGCAGTTACAAGCTAAAAAGTGGACGGATTGTGTTCGCTCGTTAGTTGAGAAGCGGCACAACGCGGCGTAAAAACAAGAAAGAAAAAAAAGAAAGAAAGAAAGAAAGTGAAAAAAGAGAGGAAAGAAAATGAGACGGAGATAATACATCTGACCAGGGCTGTAAAACCGACGATCTTGCACTTGGGCTAACGTAGTTTGCATTAAAATTGCATGCAACAAATACTCTTTACAGAAAGGCAAAAAAAAAAAAACCACGACAACAACAAAAAACACGAAACTGGCAAACAAACACGTACGTCTATAGCAGCGGTAGTCACTCAGGAACAGTATTGAAGATGGTAACCACGCTCTACGCGTTTCAGCACCTTCTTCACGGAAGTTAGAGCGCGCGACATGCAACAATTGCAGTACACGGCCGCGTGTTCGTCACCGTGGGGTGGCTCTTTTACGCGACGTGTGTGGCAGAATTGTTTTCTTCCCCCTTTCTGTCCATCGCAGTTGTTGTGGCGTTCTGGTGCCGAGTACAAGGTCGTCGCTTAGTATACCGTGTGTGACGACTGCATCCCTATGAGAGGGAAGTTAAATAAATAAATAAATAAATAAATAAATAAATAAATAAATAAATAAATAAATAACAGTATTGTTAATAAGCATTCACGTGAAAAGCTTTTGCTGAACGTTAGAGAATCCTAGGTGGTCAATATTAACTAGGAGCTTCCAGTAAAGCGTCTCACAAGCAAATCATGGCATTGGAACGCGATTTCGCTACTGCAAGGGAAGAAATGTCTTCCTAGCACTGCAAAATCGCCAAATCATGGCACTTAATGATGATGATAATGACGATGATGATGAGCCTTCAAACTGTGGCACGAACTTCACGCCTGGCACTTTATCCTTGGGTGAAGAAGAAACAGCTGTCAGTAATAACGGCGAGCGTTTGAAAGGATCGCAGATAGAAGTGTGCCCGCGTGCAATGAATGTGAGACCGACCCTTGTCGGCGCTTCCATCAAACGATAGTTTGCAGGAGAGGCAGCCGCAGGAGTCTTATTGAGTGTCTCGTATTAAAGGACACCGGCTTACCTCTAACAGACCAATGAATCGGGTTAGTTGCATGGTCTGTACGTTCATTGTTCATGCATTGTGTGCAGCACGCACTGACGGGCACGACTAAGAGGAGCACCGACTATAGGAACAAGGAAGACACAAACTGGCCCGATCTTGCACGGATGGTATTTTCCTTCCTAGTTGGTGCTCCCCTTGTTCCCGTTAGTTGGTGCTGTAGACACCGCAAGTACAGTGGCGTCGGTTTAGTCACGTGACGACGGCGAAACGCGCGAAAACTTTGCGCTACAAAGAGGCGTCACTTGCGCACAGCAAGCGGCAGAGCCTGACTTCGCGAAGATGCCGCAGCGCTGCCGCCACATTTCGTGCGGATAAGAGAAATATTGAAAAAAAAAATCCTACTGGCGTACTTGGCAGGCAAGATTAATTGTCGTGGCCAAGCTTTAAAGTTACCTTTAAGCATTGTTTTTCGAAGCGAAGAACAGTGAAGAACTGTCAAGGTGAGTCATGTACGCAACTTCTCTATACAACGGCGCGTTTGCTCCGTATAGTTGGAATTGCCTTGTGTTTCTTTCGCCCCGTTCTTTCTGCTATCGTCGCCGGCGAACACTCGGTCGCATGCAAGCGAGCGTTCAGGCGGTGGTGAGGCCAGCGGCTGCAGCTCGCCGAAGATTGTCGGCCCATTATGCGCGGGCGCGTTTTTTCGGCCCGGCCCAGTGAAATCGCTCCTTGCCTCGGAAGCAGAGACCAGTGGAAACGAGTCTTGCATTTTTTCGCGGCGTTTCACTAAAAACAGGCTTAGGAGTATAATCGTCATGGCACGATAGCTGGAGTCGCTTGCCATGGTGGCAATCGACGTTAAGAGTGTCGTTTTGCCATGTAGCCTTTGCAAAGTATTTATGCCCGATTATCAGCGCTGAGAAGAGGCGCGTAGCCGGCGCCAACATCTCTTTGAAAGTAGCTCTAACGAGAATAATAATAACAACAATGAAAAAGAAAATGCGACATAGCGATTTACGAACACGAACTATACATCTTGTGTACGTCCAGGTTCACAGGACTTACTGCATTCAACAATTGGGCCAGCTTTTGCGTGGCTTGAGGCTATATCCTAAGCCTGAGAATGTTCCCGGCGGCTATATAATATGGTTCTGACGTAACCCGCCTTTACGGTGAATTTGTCATCATTCCTTGTGCTTCTCCATTATTTCCTTCCTTCTCCTTCTCTGTCTCATTCCGTGGTCGGTCTTTCGGTAGAATGAGACGAGGGAGACTAAAGGGGGGGGGGGCTGCATTCCATTGCCGTTGTAAACAACCTGGCTACCCGTTTTACGCGCAGCTGCGCTACAGCATTCAGCAGGCCAGCGTCAGCGCTGTGCGCAACTGCACTGAGACAGGTCCGCGTAGTGGGCGAACCAGAGAGAGAGGGGGAGACGAGGGCAGCGAAATAAGATGGCGCCGCGGCCGTGCGTGCGAAATTAAAAAAAAAAAAAAAAGAAAGGGCGGGTGCGTACAGAAAGACGCGGATGTCGGCGATTTTCGTAAAGAGGCGCGAAGATAAGGGACCGGTTTGTTGCAGCACGGTGGCGGCTCTAGTTTAGCGCCGACGCCGCCGACGCCTTTTTCATTTATTTATTTATTTTCCTACCGATACGAACGCGCTTCTCCTTGGAAACACGCGGACTCCGGGTTCGTGAGTGATGTAGGCAGTGCAGTCAATGCTGCGCGATACGTCGCGAGATCCACACAAGCGCAGTTTATGTTTGTATAAGCGCTTTGATGTTCCTCTGCCATGACCTAAAGGGACGCTCCACAGGCAATAACAGACAAAGAATCGGGGTGGGGTGGGGGTGGGGGGCGTGAATTGAGCGGCGGAGCGAGGCGGTGCTTGCCATACGACCGGGTTCAAAAGACACCCGCCCAAGAGCTGTTGCGGGCGAGCGTTCGACGAGATATGCGAGCGTAACGTCGCTGTTATAATGCACACGCGCCGCTGAGGTTTTGGCTCCTCTTCGATGGCGAGATGCATGCGTTATTGGATTAGGTAGAGAGAAAACAAAAAAGGCAGAAATTTCGAACGGGCTTCTGTTACGCGACTTACGAAAAACAGGGCAGAATGAATGGGGAAAGCGCGCATGAAATGGGAGCGAAGTAGATAAATTGCGTTGCGTAATTCGACAACCGTGGAATTGTGAACATTACCAAGATACGGCCTGACGTTGCCGAGAATCGGTCGGCGATAAAACTACGAGAAATAAAACGAAATTTCACGCGCCCCAAAGCACAGTTCTTTTGTTTTCTTCTTCTTCCTTTTCTGATCATCATCATCGTTATCAGCTTATTTATGTCCACTGCAGGACGAAGGCCTCTCCCTGCGATCTCCAATCACCCCTGTCCTGCGTCAACCGATCCCAATTGGCGCCCGTGAATTTCCTAATTTCATCGCACCACCTAGTCTTCTGCCGTCCTCTAATGCGCTTCCCTTCTCTTGTTACCCATTCTGTCACCCTAATGGTCCAACGGTTATCTAATCTGCGCATTACATGACCTGCCCAGAACCATTTTTTTCTCTTCATGTCAATCAGAATGTCGTCTGTACCCGTTTGCTCTATGATCCAAACCGCTCTCCTTTTGTCTCTTAAAGTTATGCCAGCATTCTTCGTTCCATCGCTCTTTGCGCGGTCCTTAACTTGTTCTCAAGCTTCTTTGTCAGTCTCCAAGTCTCTGCCCCATATGTTAGCACCGGTAAAATGCACTGATTGTATACTTTCCTTTTCAATGACAACGGTAAGCTCCCAGTCAGGAGCTCACGTTGTCTGCCGTATGCGATCCAACCCATTTGTATTCTTCTGTGGATTTCCTTCGCATGGTCAGGGTTCCCTGTGATTAGTTGACCTAGGTAAACGTACTCTTTCACAGACTCTACAGGCTGACTGGCGATCCTGAATTCTTGTTCCTTTGCCCGGTTATTCATCATTATCTTTCTCTTCTGCATATTAATAGTCAGCCCCACTCTTACACTCTCTCTGTTATGGTCCTCAACCATTTGTTGTAACTCGTCTGCAGTGTTATAGAACAATGTCATTGGCAAACCGAAGGTTGCTGAGGTATTCGCCGTCGATCCTTATTCCTAAACCTTCCCAGTTTAATATCTTGAATATTTCTTCCAAGCGCGCAGTGTATTGGAGAGTTTGTGTCTCCTTGTCTGACTCCTTTCTTTATAGGTGTCTTCCTACTTTTCTTGTGTAGAATTAGGGTGTCTGTGGAATCTCTGTAAATATTTTCCAAGGTATTTACGTAAGCAGTCTGTACTCTTTGATTGCGCATTGCCTCTATGACTGCTGGTATCTGTACTGAATCAAATGTTTTTTTTTTGTAGTCTATGAAAGCCATATTGAGAGGCTTATTGTACTATGGGGATATCTCGATAACCTGATTAATGACATGGGTGTGATATATTGTAAGGTATCCTTTCCTGAAGTCAGCCTGTTCCCTTGGTTGGCTAAAGTCCAGTGTTGCTTTTATTCTATTGGAGATTATTTTGGTAAATATTTTATATAATACTGGGAGTAAGCTAATGGGTCTATAATTTTTCGGTTCTTTAACGTCTCCCTTTTTGTGGATCAGTATAATGTTTGCATTATTCCAGTTTTCTGGGACCCTTGCAGTCGATAGACACTTCGTATAGAGAGCCGCTAAGTTTTCCTGGCATTATGTCTCCTTCATCTTTGATTAAATCGACTGTTATTCCATCCTCTCTTGCCGCTTTTCCACGTTTCATGCCTCGCAAGGCCCTTCTGACCTCATCTGTAGTTATAGGAGGAGTTTCAGTATACTCTTCATTATTGTTTCGAATAGAGTACTCCTGAGTTCTCTAGGTACTGTACAGGTCAGTATAAAATTCTTCTGCTGTTTTTATTATATCTTAGAGATTGCTGATGATATTACCTTGCTTATATTTCAATACATGCATCTTGGTTTGTCCTATACCAAGTTTCCTTCTCACTGATTTCAGGCTGCGTCCATTTTTTACGGCTTCTTCAGTCTTTCTCACGTTATAATTTCTAACATCACTTATTTTCGCTTTGTTGATCAGTTTTGACAGTTCCACGAGTTCTATCTTATCGCTTGAATTGGACACTTTCATTCTTTGTCGTTTCTTTATTAGGTCCTTTGTAACTTGGGAGAGCGTGCCCACTGGTTGCCTTGGTGCCTTGCCTCCCACTTCAATAGCTGCCTCTGAAGCCAGCCTCGTTACGGTTTCATTCATTAACTCTATGTCATCATCATCATAAACTCTCTGTTCTAAGGCTGCATATTTGTTTGCAATTAGTAGCCTAAATTTGTCTGCGTGTACCCTTACTGCTTCTAAGTTGACCTGTTTTTTTCTTGACCAATCTTACTCTTTGTTCAAATAGAGGTGAATCCTAGCCCTCACTAACCTATGATCACTGCACTTTACCCTACCTATCACGTCTACATCCTGCACTATGCGGGGATCGGCAGAAAGTATGAAATCAATTTCGTTTCTTGTTTCACCATTAGGGCATTTCCAGGTCCACTTTCTGTTGGTACGTTTCCTGAAAAAGGTGTTCATTATTCTCAGCTTATTCCTTTCTGCGAATTCTACCAGCATCTCTTCTCTACCGTTTCTAGAATCGACGCCGTGGTTGCCAAATGCCTGTTCACCCACCTGCTTTTCCCCCACTTTTGCATTGAAGTCACCCAATACTACTGTATACCGAGTTTGCACTTTTCTCATCGCTGATTCAGCATCTTCATAAAACTGATCTACTACCTCATCGTTGTGACAGGATGTTGGAGCGTAAGCTTGTACTACCTTTAATCTATACTTCTTATTGAGTTTGATTACGACTACTGGTACCCTGTCGTTAATGCTGTAGAATTCGTCAATGTTGCCCGCTATGTTGTGATGGATTGAGAATCCTACCCCGTATTGCTTCTTATCAGGGAGACCTCTATAACAGAGGACGTGGTCGTTATTTAGCAATGTGTAAGCCTCACCAGTTCTTCTAATCTCACTAAGGCCGATAATATCCCAAACAATGTCTGATAGTTCCTCAAGGAGTCCTGCTAAGCTAGCCTCACTCGAGAGGGTTCGGGTGTTAAACGTTGCAAGGGTCAGTTTCCCTTGGCGGCCTGTCCGGACCCAGAGATTCTTAGCACCCTCTACTGCTTTACAGGTCTGACCGCCACCTTGGTCAGGTGATCCGCAGCTGCAGGGGACTGAGGACCATTTGTAAATTGCAGATATCATCAGGGAGGTTGTGGCCGAATACTGCACCAGGGAGGCCAATTCCTGTCCTGGTGAGGGAGTGTCTTTGTTCAAGCTTAGTGGGCCTTCCTAATTTGGTTGTACTTGGATTAGTATAGCCCCACTCGATTGCTATCGGCATCTTTCGCCGGTGTCAGGCGTCACTCCAAGCCTGCAGATGTAGTGCACTATAGTGTGATTGTATAGACAGGTATTCCTCGGGAACGGAGGGGGTGGGGAGACGGGCAGCAATTACATTTCTCGAAAAATTATGAGCATACCTTGCATGTGCAATCAAATCGAAGTAAGGGTCGTCTCAGATGTATACAGGTATATACGTAAGCTGACTGCTTGTTACAGTGTCACGTTCGCACTTAATGCTGAAATTGGAGCTATCTGACTGACTATTCTAAAACCTGCGCTAAAGACGAGACATATTACATCACCTGGACAGCACTAACTCTGTTCCAGGTGCCAAGGTCTTGTGTGGAGAGAGTGATTACACTTACACGCAACGCTGCTGTGGTGGTCTTTGTATCGGCGCAGATTTCCAGCTGCGTGCCACGTATGAAAGACCATTGTGTGCACGCTAAAGGCGAGGCTTTTTAGGCCATACCTACTCATCATTAACACCACGAAGGCATTAATGATGAAAAAAAAAATGTTTGCAGTGCCCTTGCAGTAAGGTTGCCCGCGGTCGTCAACGACGCTTTTACGGGGGAATCTACCGCGGTATATATGTGTTGTAAAGATGTAACTGTGACAGGACAGTGTTTCTAGGGATTTAAGAACTCGTGTATATAGGAAATACACTGAAAATGGGCATTGCATATATATATATATATATATATATATATATATATATATATATATATATATATATATATATATATATATATATATATATATATATATATATATATAAGGAACAGTGCAGTGGCAGGCAATATATGCAGTTCTAGACTACGTTCCGTGGGTAATCCTCCTAAGCAGCATTCTATTTTCCTGAAATGTAGGCTGACACAGCCTTATTTTGTCTGTATATGTGTCTCCCTTTCCCTATCTTTTTTTTTTTGCATGCTTCGAAGCGAGCATTACGGCGAGGAGTGCCTTTGTGGCGTTAATGAGGCGTAGATATATGGCCTAAAGAGCCTCGCCTTCTGCGTGCGCAACGGTCTTTCATACGTGGCACACAGCTGGAAATCTGCGCCTATACCCGCCTAATGAATGCTTCGCAGTCATGGTGTGAGCGCGTAGGTTTCTTTCTTCGCTTATGCGTATAAGCAGGGGCCAACAGGAGATGCCTTGAATGCTACATGCACAGGCAAGGGGTCCGATACATAAAGTCAAGCGAAACAGCTCGTGCACTCTCCACCTGGTGCGCCGGTCAAAAGGCGAGGCCTCTAGCATAAAAGGGTGCTCTCTGAGGCCCGCTTGTATGAGTAAAATAAAAAAGAAAAAAGAAGCGGACAGACCCCCTAAGGCGCCAAGCGCCCCATGTCGACATGGAGAAACAACGTCGCCTCAGCTTGCGCGTGAAAACGGCTCTTGCGCAGCGTAATTGGCGCAAGCATCTGCCGCACCGGTCTGTGTAGAGACATGCGCGTGTTCAACAAATTGGAGTTCCGTACCCTAAGTCGTTGCAGGTACTCAAACGGCGCGAATGTGCTTAGGCTGCTTTATAAAACACCGAGCGGCTTCAGTATACCGAATTTATTGGTAGGAATATGAAAACGGATTTAGTAACAGCCTTTTACAAGCGCCGCGTCGGTGAATTAAGGGCTTCGGCTCTACGCGGGCGGTTCTAGAAGCACGAAAAAAACAAGGCGAGAAACAAGCGGCAAATATACGGGCAGAAGGCGATCGTCTGAACGATCGTTGGGTTAAGCTCCACGAAAACGTACAATACGCGAGCAGCACCGTTCTTTTCTGCCTGTCAGTCCCTCCTCAATATTTCGTTGTTTTCTGGTTGTTCATAGAGCAAGATTTAGCTCTCTTCATTCGACTATATCTACCTGCCTGCGACTACACCTAGTGTACCGCGCATGTCAAGTTGTACAGGCCTGCAGATTCTGGATGTAAAATTTCAGGTGCGAGCTTATTGAAATGGACAGCCTCAGCGCCTTGAGCTATCAGAAACTCGCAACCGATGACTAAGCTGAATGTGAAAATTTAAACGGCAGCCTCCTCCTCTCTCACTGTGATCAGAGGGAAAGCACAGGCCTTCAAGAGCATCGGTTCTTAACAATGCGATCTTGCCACTGATTGCCCTGTTATTCTGATATAATGAACACCGGACATTGATTGGCACGACCAGAAGCCTTTTTTTTTCTTCTTTTTGACCTGATAGGGCAATTTCAGAGTCATTGACTACGCACCTAAACACTATTGCACGATTTGTCTCATATCATTCTACATAAACGGCCTCCATCAAGAAGTAATTCTCAAGTGACATCTGAAAGCGCTTGATTGCAGTGTGTATTAAATTGGCTTGCATGAGATTAAGTAAGCAATCAAACTAAAAGTCGATACCTTGCCCTTCGACCTCATTCACATATAGCGCGCCTATATGCCAAACGTATTCGGCTACACTGGTCACTATACAGACGTTACAATCAAATTGTCCTAGCTTACTTCTCGCGTCCTGTGTTGAGCGAAAAGATTCCAAGAAGACATTTCTTTCTTTCTTTATTGTTATTATTATTATTTTTTTACACGAAGTAAGCTTTGCCAAAAATGCATAAACGAAGTTTCGAGGCCTCCATGTTTTGCGTCCCGAGTTCCCAAACCACCATGGAAAGTTTTCATGCACTACAAGTGTAAATGCCTCTTCAAGTTCAATGTCAACGCGGACGTAGCACGCTCGTTTCATTGTGCTTTCCTTTTTCTTCTTCTTTTGCTTTTCCTACTCCAGAGCTGCCGACAAACGAAAGTTGCTTCCGCATTGTTTGGCGCACGGGCGCGCGTTCGCAAAAACTTCCCGCACGATGAAAAAAGAAAAGATAATAAGAAATTTTTTTTAAAAATCCGCACGCCTCCAAACGCTCGTGCGCTCCTTTCTTCGGGACCAACCACGCTTGCACCGCAAGCAACCTTGTAGACGGAGCACGGATAACAAATATGTAGAGCAACCGCGCCTTTCAGTGCTGCCGTTCACACAAACGTTGTGTATATACATGGCCCGCAGGCGTCTCTTTTCAAGAAAGCGTCGACGCGGCAGTAACAAGGCGGTGCTCTAACGCCCTATTAATGAGCCTCGCATGCACCCCCTGACCTCCGAGGTGGGAGTCCCGCGGTGGGAGTCAAGGATGAGCGACAATGGCGGCCGACTGGTCCGAATGCTACACGGCGCCGCCTCGCGGCACGCGCTGCGTGAGTCGGCGCCTGTCCCCCCCCGCCAGAAGCAGCGGTGGATGACAAAAGGACACGGCGTTGCAGGCGCACTCCGCGCTCTTCATTTCCATAACCATAACGCGTATTATTACGACTTAGCGAGCACGGAATCCTCACGCTGACGGACCGTCACCCACTTTAGGAGCGGTCACACTGCCATTTCAAAAAAGAAAAAAAAAAGTGGGGGGGGGGGGCGACGCAAGCCATGGCTGATTGAAACGAAGTTTTCTGTCCGTGATCCACATAAGAATTATATATATAAAAAAAGAGAGGAACGAAACCCGTGCGATCACGAACTAAACTCGGCGTAACAAGGACACGAAACACTTCCGACGCATTCTTCGCTCCAGACTGGCAATACGCAAGTCCGTTTTGGGAAACGACAGCCGACCGAATTAGCATTCGCTCTCGCTGCTTTCATGCAGGACCGTCAGTGCGGCTCGGCGAATGGTTGTGAAAACCGTACCCACTTCGGCCACCCGCGGTGAGGCTCTGGCTGTTACTATCCGGGACAGTGTGTGTAGAAAGGTCTCGTGGCGACGCGTTGCCCCGCTCATAGGCCCGCGTGCGTGTTCAACACACATAGCATACAGCGGCTTGAACAAAAATGAGTGGGCTATTTGCGCGAAGGCTTTGTGCTTTCGGGAGCGAGCGCAAGGAAAACGAAGCTCCGCTGTATAATGAAGCTGCAGCCACCGTTGTCCGCATCGTTTGATTCCTTATGCTGCGTGTGTGCGCCACAGAGCTTTGAAACTCGAAGTATACCTCGGCGAAAGACCGTGTAGGTGTGCGTTGCTGCGTTTGCGCAGCTCAATTTGATTACGCAGATGGAGGGTACACCAATACACCGACGTTGCGGTTGCCACACGCGCGCACGCGACGGATGACGGTGCTTTCGAGGGCGTAACAGCGCTGTGCGATCAGAATCAACGCGCTACTATTTATATGTATACACTCAAACAGCGCCGAAACACCAATCCGAAAAAGCAGGCTGATGCATTCGATAATCGCTTTGTAAGGAATAGCTCTGAGCCGAAAACAATGCGAGCAGTGTTTTCTGACAAACTTCAGTTAAGCATGACATAATCTATGAAGCATTATTAAGAAGCGTCCTCTTCGCCTCTCGCATGTGGCTTACCACTTGTGAGAGGCGCAAACGATGCCTCCATAATATCGTCGAATCAGAACATAGATTGGAGAATCCCAATCTACACATATTTTTTTATTATTATTATTATTAGCGTAGCTTTTTGTTACATGTAACTTAAGAACATGCTCTTGGGCGCCAGCACGACCCAATTTCGCAGCAACTATTGAGGCAGCTTCTTTGATGCTGTGCGCTTCTCTTCAACCTGCACTTCCACGTAATAATGTATGATATTTGCAAATAAAACAATGAAATGAGCGTATACCTTCAGCTGCTGCTCCGTGAACGCTGTCCGCGCCTTACGCGGTTTCTTGGGGCACCTCAGGGATATGGACGGCAGGGAGTCCTCGTCTGCGGGGAGAAAATGGCGAGGTGAAGCCAGCAGAACACGAACTGCGAGTCACAAGACTATCGCGGAGGAAAGTAGGAAAAAAAAAAAGGAAGTTTCAGGAGACAGTGAGCGATTTCTCAGTGTCTGTACTCCTTTACTGCGACAACAGCAGGCTCTCACAGGGGACACTGCCACCTTCTCGAGAACAAGTTTATTGCGTTGATCGAGCCTCCGTTCGTTGCGGTACTTCCCACTACACGGCCTCCGAAGTACATTAATAGACACCACCGCTCTTCTTGAAACCTCAAGATCTCGAGCAAAGTGCTAAGCGCGAATGCTTCGCGATAGCTCAGTGGTTGGCGCGTCTGCCTCACAAGTGCACATTGCCGCAGGCGCGTGAGGTCCATTCCACAGTGGCGTTGTCGTTTAAGTTTTGTTTGTCATCGTAACATGAGGAGGTGGCCCGACAACGACGACGACGGCGTTATGGAAATGACGGTCGCACATAGCAAATCCAGTCTCGAGCTCGAAACTGCTGCGCCAGTTAAAGCGTACGGCACGCAACTGAAGCGAGAGTCAGCTAGAATCACGCATCTATACACTGTAAAAGATAAATGGAAAAAAAAGAAAAAACGGAAAATTTCTATTTCTACTATACAGCAAATTTCATTTAACGAAAGAAACAGAAATTATTTTATATATAAAGAAAGAAGAGAACTTTTTCGTTTTATGGTCAAAAACTGAATTGTCTTTAACTATACGCGCATAAGTTCCCGTACGGTAAAGTGAAAGAAATGTCATCGACACTGCGAGCGAAATGAGATTTGTTTGTCTCTTCACTGTCCTCAGTTTACATTTGCCGGCAGCTTCGCAAGCCACGCAAGTATACAGGCAGATATATTGCCACATGGTGTGGCGCAGCACCATGTTCGGCACCAGCAACGGTCTCTGTTCGGCACCAGCAACTTTTCAGCGAATGATGGACACCGTTCTCGCTGGTTTGAAGTGGAAAAGCTGCCTCGTCTATCTCGACGACGTGGTTGTTTTTTCGGCGACATTTGACGACCACTTGAAACGACTGTGGCAAGTTCTCGAAGCCATCCGATCGGCTAACCTCACCCTTAAGCCTCAGAAGTGTCATTTCGGCTACAAGGAGCTGATGTTTCTCGGACACGTGGTCAGCGCGGAAGGCGTTAGCCCCGATCCCGCGAAAACTGCCGCTGTAGCCTCGTTTGCAACACCGACCGACAAGAAAGGTGTCCGACGCTTCCTTGGCCTTTGCGCATACTACCGGCGTTTCATCGAAAATTTTTCGAAGATGGCGGAACCACTGACTCGCCTCACAAGGGACGATGTATCGTTCGCCTGGTCCTCAGAGCAAGAGACTGCTTTCACCGAACTTCGACAGCGTCTGGTGTCAGCACCAGTTCTGGCCCACTTTGTCGAGGAGGCGGACACAGAAGTTCATACGGACGCCAGTAACGTTGGTCTTGGTGCGGTGCTTGCACAACGGCAGGAAGGTATTGAAAGAGTGATCGCCTACGCAAGTCGCACACTATCGCGTGCAGAGACCAACTACACCACCACGGAGAAAGAGTGTCTTGCCGTCGTATGGGCGCTGGCCAAATTTCGACTTTACCTTTACGGCCGCCCATTCAAAGTTGTAACTGATCATCACTCGTTATGCTGGCTTGCAAATCTTCGGGACCTTTCTGGACGATTGGCACGGTGGAGTCTACGTTTGCAGGAGTACGACGTGACCATCGTGTACAAGTCGGGCCGCATACACGAAGACGCTGACGCACTCTCGCGCGCCCCTATCGACACAGCCGACCACGACATTGAGGACGACGGCGCTTTCCTTGGGGCCGTAAGCGTTACTGATTTGTCCACACGACAGCGCGCAGACGACGCACTACGGCCTATATTCGAACATCTGGAAGGACGAAACCCATCAATACCCCGGCATATCACTCGAGGATTGCCGTTTTTTTTTTTGTTTACGACATGGCGTCTTATACAAGAAGAGCTCCGCTGCCACCAACAAGACCTACCTTTGGCCGTTCCAGCAGACCTCCGTGCCGAAGTTTTGTTCGCCTGTCATGACGAGCCTCCGTCTGGCCATTTGGGTTTTACGCGAACGCTTGATAAAGTGCGCAAATCCCACTACCGGCCGAGACTTGCCGAGTGTGTTAAGCGGTACGTCCAAGCCTGCCGTGAATGCCAGCACCGAAAGTCGCCAGCTGTGAAGCCTGCGGGATTGCTGAATCCGATTGACCCACCTGGTAAACCTTTCGACCAGGTCGGCATGGATCTTCTGGGCCCGTTTTCACTGTCATCTTCTGGCAACAGGTGGATAATCGTCGCCACGGACTATTTAACGCGATATGCTGAGACAAAGGCGCTGCCTCGAGGCACAGCTTCCGAGGTTGCCCAGTTTTTCATACAGAGCATCGTCCTACGGCATGGCGCCCCATCGCACGTCATCACAGACCGAGGCAAAGCCTTTACAGCACAGCTCATTGAAGACGTTTTTAAACTCAGCTGCACGACCCATAGACAACTGCCTATCATCCGCAGAGAAACGGCTTGACCGAACGACTGAAGAAAACGATGACTGACATGCTGTCTATGTACGTAGACGTACAGCACAAGACGTGGGACGAGATACTCCCCTACGTAACGTTTGCCTATAATACTGCTACGCAATAAACAACACGCTTCACGCTGTTTTACCTCGTTTACGGCCGTGAAGTGCAGACTATGTTAGAAGCAATGCTGCCGTGCGACAACATCGATCATCTCGACCTCGCCCAAGATGCCGAACTTTTCGTGCAACGCGCAGAAGAAGCCCGTCAGCTTGCCCGAGTACACATAAAGCGACAACAGAGCATCGATGCACGCCGTTACAATCTCCGCCATCGACATGTCGAGTTCCAACCAGGTGATAAAGTTTTGGTCTGGACTGCCGTGCGCCGAAAAGGACTATCCGAGAAGCTTTTCAGTCGCTACTTCGAACCTTAGAGAGTGCTGCAGCGAATTAGTGACGCGAACTACGAAGTGCTTCCTGACGGAAGTCAGCCTCCCCGACGTCGACAACCGCAATCTTAGATTGTGCACGTTTTGCGGTTGAAACCGTACTATAGCCCCTAATATTCGACGTTTTCAGCCGCTTCGGTTAGTTTTGTGGTTGCTCGTCCATCGGTGCCTTGTGACTATATCGCACACCACAGTGATTGTGACTATAGCCTATGTGTTCGTCCTAGACCATCTCCGCGCTCTCAGGTCAAGCCTATGTATGCTTTCCTTCTTCTTCTTTTCTTTTTGAAGAGGCGGTAATGCCACATGGTGTGGCGCAGCAAGAGACTGAAGAAGAGGAGAACGAGGTTCGTCTCGGCATCGCGCGTCGGCGCTTGCGTTTTCGTAAAGTACAACCGCCTGTATCTTGATTCAGCTTGCATTCTCCAGCAGCGTATACACGACAATATGTATGTCGTATGCACGAGCCAAATGCATCTTCGTTTGTGAATAAGACACAGCTGCAATCAGGGCAATCAGAGCATGGCTGTATAAAATCGTAGAGCTGATGCTTAGATGTGTCGCGAAGTGACGGGTGTTACCTGGCGCCAGACGTTCTGTCAGGTGGTCACGACTCATACGTTGTTCGTAGCGTGCTTACGTAGGTGTGTGATCTGTTACAACCGCATCTCAGCAGTTGACTCTTTCGCACTGTACATGAGAGCTGCACTCATGAGTTGAGTAAAATTTGCTCCCTCAATGGAATAAACTAAGAATTTCTTGAATGTAAAATTAGGGAAAAACAGTAAGATTACTTTGGCGAAATCACAGCAAATTAAACAAGCTACAGAAAAAGAGAACAAAAGAGATGTGTTAAAAAGCATTGCCACGCTTTTTCGGTGTTTTTTTTTTATTAGCAGTTTTTAACAGTGTAGGTTATGCGGCGTTCTAAGAGCGTCTCCTTTACTGGGAGAGAGAGAGAGAGAGAGAGAGAGAGAGAGAGAGAGAGAGAGAGAGAGAGAGAGAGAGAGAGAGAGGCAGGGAGGTTAATCAGATATTAGTTTTTGGTTTGCTACCCTACACTGGGGTTGGGAGATAGGGGTTAGAAAGAGGACAGAGAGGAAAAGGTTAAAAAAAAATTTTAAATGCACACACAGAGACACACATACAAAAGGGCGTTCCAGTTAGAGACGTTCACAAAGGCCGGTAGATCGCAAGAAGCGCAGTAGCACTTGCACGGCCTTCTGTGACGTTAGGTCCTGTCGATGGTGTAGAATTCCTTCTTCCGATAGTGGTCGGTCGTCCAGCTGGTTCAGTTCGTGGCGAACGGATTCCCTCTGTGGACTGTACTGCGGGCAGTCGCACAAAATATGGCCAATCGTTTCTTCATGGCCGCAGTGGTCACAGGTTGCGATGTCGGCCATTCCTATGCGGATGAAAGAAGGCTGGCCATCCCTGTGCGGCATAGGCTGGCGTCTCCACGTGGCGTCTCCACGGCGCAGCTTTGATGGGACTCGAAGGCTTAATGTGGAATCAAGGGAGTATAGTCGGTAATTCCTGAAATGTGGCTCATTACATTGCGACGTGGTGCACTGGCGAGCAAGCAGGCGGAGCTTACGTGCTGCGTCACTTCTAGAAAGTAGTATTGATACGTGGTGGTCCTCAGTATGGGCTGATCGGGCAGCTTGATCGGCCCGTTCATTGCTGATAATCCCGCAGTGATTTGGAAGCCATAGGAAAGTTATTTCGTGACCTGCATCACTTGTATGGTGCATCGTCTCTGTAATCTGAAATACTAGCTGTTCGTGCGATCCGCGTCGTAAAGGTGACAGCAGAGACTGCAGTGCCGCCTTTGAATCGCAGAACATCGTCCACTTGTGTGGCGGTTCATCACCGATGTAATAAAGGGCGGTAAATAGCACTGCGAGCTCTGCTGCCGTCGATGTTGTCGCGTGAGTCGTCTTAAATTTGATGGTTGTAACTTTCGCTGGTACTACGATTGCCACAGCGGCGCTGTTTGGAACGACAAATCCATCAGCGTAGATATGTGTAGAGTCACGGTAGTTCTCGTACAAAAGTAGTAACGTGAGCTGTTTAAGGGCTGGTGATGATAGATTAGATTTTTTTGTGATGCCAGGTATTGTCAGGTTGATTTTTTTGGCTGAGCGAGGCACCATGGAGGAGTCGAAGGTCTCGCAGCCGGAGTGAAACAAGCTGGCAATGATTCACCACGTGCGGTTATCGTTTGACTGAAAGAGGTGCGTGTTCTGTCCGCTGGTAGAGAGGCTAGGTGGTGGCGAAGAGTCCTGGCAAGATGCCTTATATGGCTCCTCAGCGCTTTAATTTCAATGTGGGTCTTGACAAGGTGGTCTCTAGCGATTGCTATAGTCACCACTGTTGATGCACCCTGAGGCAGGCCTAGAAAGATCCGGAGCGCTTGAGCTTGAACACTTTGTATTGTGCGTAGATTCGTTTTGCCTGTGTTGGTCATTGCTGGCAAGCTGTATCGAGGAAAGCCGAGAAAAAGTACCCGGTATAGTTGTGGCATAGCACTTGTCGGCATTACCCAAGTCTTGCCAGTGAAAATTTGAACAGGTGGCAGATGGCTGTCAACCGTTTTTTCACGCATGATACATGAGGGCTCCATGACAAGTCCCTGTCAATTATGACACCTAGAAACGTATAAGATCGAAGATATAGTATTCTTGGGTCATTTATCATTACGTTGTAGCTTGTCATGGGTTTGCGCGTAAATGGCACTAGTGCGCATTTCTCGGATGAAATTTCGAGGCCTCGATTACGGAGGTAGATAGCAGTTTCGGTGGCAGCTCTCTGAATTCTCGCTCGCAACTGTAGGCGTGTTACTGCAGACGTCCATATGCAGATGTCATCCGCGTACATTGATAGCCTGACTGTGCTTGGCACGTGCTCAAGGAGAGCAATTAGGGTTATATTAAATAACACAGGGCTAAGTACACCGCCCTGGAGGACGCCGCGGTAGCTATAATGTAGAGAAGTATGGCCTTCCTCGGTGCTTACAAAAAAAGGATCGTATGGAGAGATGGCTGCGTATCAATTGAGACATCCGACCAGCCACTCCTACCTCTTCGAGAGCAGAAAGGATGGCTTCATGTGTAACGTTGTCATACGCCCCTTTGACGTCGAGGAGCCAAAAAAAAATATGGGTTTAAGGTGCCAAAACCACTTTCTGATTATGAGGCACGCCGTAGTGGAGGACTCCGGACATTTCGACCACCTGGGGTTCTTTAACGTGCACCTAAATCTAAGTACACGGGTGTTTTCGCATTTCGATCGAGGAACAAAGAAGCGCAGAGACGCTTACGGCGTTTCTCATGCTGAACGTAGGTGACCATGTCGACGGCGTTATCGATAGATGATCGACCACGTCGAAAGCCTGCCACGGCATCCAGGTAGGTGTTGTGGAACTACAACTACACTCCAACAATACACACTACACACCACTCCAGGGGCCCTACACTTACACTACACCTACACCTACTGCACCTACACTACACCACTCCAGTTGCCCGAGGACTATCCTCTCCATTACTTTGCCCACGCAGCTTGCCAAAGCGATCGGGCGATATGATGAGAGTTCTAACGGCGACTTGCCAGGCTTCAGCAGTGGAACAAGGCGACTTGTCTTCCAGCTCATGGGTAGCGGGCCATCCCTCCAAGATTCATTGTTCAACTCAAGGAGAACAATTCTAGCTCGCTCACCCAGGTGACACAGAGCTCGCTAGGAAATTATATCAGGTCCTGGCGCTAATGTACGGCCACACAAAGCTAATGCTGCCTTAAGTTCGTGGATTGAGAATGGTAGATTCATGCGGTGATCACATGGTGGCGGACAACTACTCGAAGGCGGTGGAATGTTTGAATATGTGAGTTCACTGGATAATCTGGCGCAGAACTCCTCTGCCACGTCAATCTCCGATCTCTTTTGAAAGAGGGCTAGAGCCTTGAATGGGAACCACTGTACGGGGGTTGTCCGGAGACCGCGCACCGTTCTCCATAGTTGCGATAAAGGCTTGCGGGGATCTAGCGACTCACAGAAGGCAGCCCAACACTCTAAGAAAAAAGAGAGTAAAAAGTGAGTCACGGCAACTTGACTCTCTTTTTTCTTACGAAGACCCATTTTCGCGCGGGTAGAGTCACAAAACAAGAGTCAACATTTGTGTATGGGTCGTTTGACTCTTAATAACACGCGAAGAGTCGTCGTGAAAGATCACGACTCCTCTGATATTCGAGATGAGTCTGGCGAGAGACAGATTAAAATGCAGGAAAAGAAATACCAGATAACGTCTTCTGTTTTAGGCAGGCCCTCGGGTTCCTGTCCTGGTTGTAATGCGGTGTATCATTCTTTCGTCCTTGTCATGTTCTGCAATTACATCGAACTCCAAATATCGATTTTCCTTGAACATGTTTGTTAATATCTCACACACTTAAGTGATAGCTGGCTTCTATACTAAGGAATACCCGAATTTGTCACACTGGATTCTGACCATAAGTAAATCTAAAAAAAAAGCATTGGCTACTAAAGAGAGCACTGCAACGAGATAACAAGTTCAGTAGGCGCACTCAACAGTGCCGATTGTAAATGTAATTGCGCTACGTAAAATTAAATTTTGAGGATTTAGGTTCCAAAATCAAGATCTTGTTATGAGGCGCACGGTAATGGAAAACTGCAGATTTATTTTCAGCAGCTCGGGTTATTTAAATGTGCACGGAATGCACAGTATACGCGCGTTTTCGCATTATGCCCCCACTGGAAGGCGACTGCTGCGGTTTTGATTGGACCCGCGACCTCGAGCTGGGCCACCGCAGCCACTGGGCTACCGCAGTGCGTTGCGTTCCGCGACCAGAAACAAACATTAGCGTACGCAGCACTGCTTTTGAACCCCCTAGAAATGTAAAAACAAAAGTGTAGCAGTTTCCCCCCAATGCTGCATGAACCACTGAACGAACAACTGCACGAACCAAGGTTCGTAGTTTCATCGCCTGAATAAAGTGCGGTAAACAATCGCTTACTCAGTAAACTAGCAAGCATGGGGTCACGCGCGCGCGTGCAAACATGAATAGATCTCATTCAATGACCGCGAACACTCGCTGTCACAGCGTCGGCGTGATGAAGGGCGCGGACAGAGCGGACAGAACGCTTCTGCTGCCTCGTCCTTCGAAGCGTCTCCGAAACTTGAAATGGCGCTATAAAAGCGCCCTCCCCCTCTCCCCCCTCTCCCCCGCTTTGCACCTATCGGAAATTATCGCCAAGTGCTCCTTCTCTCCCCCTACTTTCATTCCCTACCCCCTGTGCAGCGCGGTTGAGGTGTCCTCTGCTGAGAGACAGTTACTGCGCTGCACTTTACTCCAACCTTTCCTTCCCATACTCAAGAATCTCCTTCCAAGACAGAGCGAGAGTGGCGCCAGGCCGGGCTAGAGCAACGGCCAGAGGAGGAGCGTGCTAAACCAGCGCCTCCTTTCCCCGGCTTGCGCGCGTTTTATCACGTGACCACCTATAGATACTTGGGACACCCATCCAGGCACTATACGTCTCGGCTCACTCTCGTACACTTCCTTTAACGCGCACAGCCAACGGCGCAGGATAGGATCTTATCGCACTTGACTATATACGTAAGCTCACGGCAACACCGACAGATATATTTCGGCGGTTGTATCCATACAATTGCTATCGCAAAATTCGCAATAAATAAAAAATTTTACTAAGTACCAACCACGCTGCTTCTCCATGTCGTGATAGAGCGGTGAACTATAGCTCTAGAAAATGTGTTGCTAAATCTCCGCCAAATGACTACGCTCGCATTTGGTGACAGCGGCACACAGTCGCAAGAACTTGTAGAGGAAATACCGGAGTTCTGGCAGCTTCAGGTGCACAAGATCATTCAGTAACATGGGCGGCTTTGTAGTTCTACCTTACATCAGAGCAAACTGCACTCGACAGAAATCAAGGGCAGCCGCACCGTTATATCTAAGCAAATTAAGGACAATTACGCCGCGTCTTCACACTTAGAGCACGCTCCGACAGCCCAACGATAGATTTCATACGCAACCACACTCGGAAGAGCAAATTTTGCTTCTGCCAAGTGAACGTAGCGGGTATTTCAAGACGCGTGTTAAATTCATGGCTGTTTCATTCGTGAACATTACTTAAGTGACGTAAAATTATCAGTGAGCAAAACAATTTTTATCTCAACGCGAGGAAACAAAACCGAAACTAGCGCAACTGTTTTGCTCAGTTGTGCAGATACAAAATGATCCAAAGCCGAAGCCGTCAGTAGCATGACGCCATTTTACAGTTGCGCTGCATCACGCGCGAGTACGTTGTCGTTGAGTGGTTCTGAAATCGCTGCGTTAGGGGCGACTGCAACCAGGCGTTGCGGCAAGTTACGGTGGGAGCTTCTGTCCGTGCTGTGTGATTGCAACGAGGGGGACCGCCGCCAGCAGCAGCGTGTCGCCGATGTCGTCTTTGCCGACATCGAGCAAGCGCAGCTCGCCGGACCGTTACAAGCGCCCGAAGTGTTGCGGTTTGCATTGCATCTTTCATTGTGATATGGGAGATCGCAACAAACAGAGACGACCAGATGCATACGAACGACTACCAGCGAGGAGTGACCTGTGCCATATTTCTCTTAACGTCTCAGGTAAGCATATCAGCTTTTGTTCCGAGTTTACAAACGGCGCGTACTCTGCCCTTCCGGTATGGCTACATTTTGCGCCACGTTTCTCTTGGCAGTTCACAGACGTTTCTTAGGCATGCGTGCGCGTATGTATGCGAAAATACTACTGGCACACGGAAGCCTCAGGAGAGCATCTGAAATTATTGCAAAGCTGTACTGCCAGGAGAAACACCGTTCTTAACGACTCTAGTGACGAGTGGCCTGTCGCATCGAAAAATCCGTAGAATATCAAGTACTGCGTAACTGGATGTGTAGGTACAATACTCGCACCAGTGTGACTTTCGCTGGCGAAGACAGATAGTCGAAAAGACAGCTTGTGTATTCTGAAGATTTACTAGCGCTTTAGGTATATTACGGCGAATAATAAAAGCGCTACAACGCTGTATGGCAGTGTCAGGCGATGTGGGAGCACAGATATTTTAAGAGCGGTAAAGCGGCTGCCTGCTCAAGCGAACAGACACAGCGCTTTAAAAGCGCTGAAACAGAACAAATTTTATGTGCATTTGGCTGTAAGTAGAAAACACATTAGCTCACAATCTAAGCCTATATATAATGTATTATGTTTACGTAATCTTTATTTTCACGCTTGTAAATATTTAAAAGCATGAACTTGCTGCAACATTTATATAGTAAATCCTACTAGGCTTACAAAACCTGGCTGTGTTATGTGGTGAAATTGTAATATTGCTACTGGATTTTTTATATCGAGTCCGGTGTTTTATGAAAAAAGGTTCCTTTTATTTGTAGTTTTATGTTAGTGCGTATATTTGCCAAGCAGAAATGAGTTGATTGCAAAGTTGTACCTTCCAGTGAGCTGCATATGAACCCAAGGTTATCCTGTCTTGGCTATTGTAATGTGCATACAACAATTTTAAGTATATACAGCTGCAGTTGGCTTAATCGCTGCAGCATATTTTGTAAAAGTAGAAGGCCATTTATTATTTTGCTGCTTCCATGCAGAAATACCTTTTTTTGTACCAAGAAATGCTGACAGTATTGAATGAAATGAAGTGTGGTGTATTTTTCTACTAATTTAATAAAAGGAAATTTTGTCTGCCGTGTATCAGAGTTTAGTTTCACTTGTACTAAACAATGCGTTATGTCCTCGGCTACTGCTGTTGTCCTGTGTATTTTTATAATTTTGATATGTATCTTATTTTAGGTATTCAAGAAATGGCAACAGCCAGAAGTCGCCATCTTACCCAGCACGTTATGGGTGAGACAAATTGTAGCAGGCACTTTTGCATATCTCATTAGCATATGATGCTATCTGTTGTAATTTTTGTGTCCACCTTCCTGTCTTTATGCATTTTAGTATTATTGTGCAAAGGGTAATAGTTATACATTGAGACAGAGTAATTGCCAAAAGGGGAGACATGGTTGGAGAAGACAACACACACAAGCCTCCTTTGTCCGTATCTCTATGTTGCGCAGTTATGCTGTTGTTATCTACCAACAAGCCCAAATTCCTCAGCAGCTACACTTACTAATGATCTGTTATTACAATTTCATTGACATAACATTGAAAGTACAGAGGTACACAGGAAGACAGACTTGACATGATGAAGAGCCGTAGAACAAGGAGCATCGCTGGAGCCAATGTTTCGACAAAAGGGAGATCTTTCTCAAAACGTTGGCTCCAGCGAATTTTCTTGTTCTATCACTATTTACGGTTAAAAGAAAGCAGTATTGCTCTTGCTCAAGTATTATGCATTATGGAATAGAAATTAGCAGGGTGAAATATCAGGAATGTCAAAATTCTTGTATATTCCAACGCTAGAGCGAAAGCCAGAAAAACAAGATGTAGAGAACCACATTGTTATTTTTCACTGCCCAGTTTGGCCAGCTTCATTCCGAGCTTGCACTTTGTTGCATTAACGACCACTGGAATTCGTTAACTGAATTAGCTTGGTGATTTACTTATGTTAAGAGATTTTAAACTTGTATTAATGCAGGTTACATAATGCATGTAAAGAAATTTACAATGACATTTTAAGGTGGCAGGCTTGCAGTTGACTAGCAGATCACTTCAACCAAGCTTCCATGCACAAATCGGTTGCACATTTTTTTTCATTGTTTGGATTTTCATAAACTTAAAGGGACAGTAAAGTGATAGATGATTTCTTCTGCATCAGGAAATCACCGTTCTACAACACCAAAAACACCACTCTTACAACGATAAGATGTTTGGCAAGCCATGAAAAGCGCAGGAACGAAATACAGGTGGCGACGCCTACTTAAGTTCCCGCACCTGGGGGCTGTGATGTCTTGGATTTTGATGGCATCTTCTAGGGCCTACTAATTATATCTAGCGGTACAGATTGACTACATTGGGTTCTAAAGGAACCAAATAATAAACATGGGAAGTTTCGAGAACCTTTATTCAGCCAACAGAGCCCAAATGCGAAAAGATGCTTTAGAATCCCCGACGTCACGCTGACGTACCGGCGCTGGGGTTTTGGCGCGAAATTCAAATACTGATACTTGGACCTTCATGTTCTCATCTAATAAACTATTTTTTTGAAATGACTGCCTGCAGGGTTCTCAAACAATGCTTCATTAGTCTTAAACTGTTTTATTGTTTCACTTTAGTGTCCCTATAAGTACCGTTTCTTTTTTGTCGGGGTTATAGTTGTCTAGTAGGACCTAACTGTTTGCCTTTATTTGTATTGGTAGCCATGTTACACAGACCGCAAAATTTTTATTGTAAATCGTGACGTGGTAGAACTAAGAACATTTGTGCAAATTTGTTGCAGGTACTCTGGCGGCTCCTACCCCTGCGTCCTACCACCACCCTTTCCCGACTACGTCCACTAGGGAGTTGGGAGCCTTTGGCGGCTTCTGCCACTGCATCGTGCCACCACCATGCCCCGACCACGTCCACTAGGGAGTTGGCAGCCTTAGTGATGATGCCAAGTAGGCTGACAGCAGACACAAATATTCAGGTAAATACCTGCAATTAAGCGGCGTCTTTTTGAGTGAAGTGGCTTGTAGCCACTCAGCAATGAAAGAAGTAACTTCGAAGCAGTTTAGACTCGCCTTCTGTCTGTGCAGGGATGCTCAAGTCTATGCATTTTGTCTTAGCTTCCAAGAGGCTGTGTGTATTAGACGAAATGCGATGCAAATTTTGAAACTACAGGGGACCAATTGTAAAATTGTTTTCTTGCGTAACACAAAAACTACTTTGATAAAGCTTTACCAATTTAAAAACAATACAGTGTACTCTCATACATGGTATTTGGCATAAATTTACTAGGGCTGCCTCAATGGTAAGTAGGCCAATTAACGTACACCAAAACTGACTTCTTTCCCAAGTTCATCCTCCTCTCTCTGCTCTGCTGCATAATGTATCTTTCTGAAACCAGTTCTTGCACACAGCACAAGTCCTAAACACATGGATTACATAAATTTACAGCTTTTGCTGTAGGTCACTTTTGTGAAAATAATGTTAATAAGCCATTTGGTCCATTTTAATCGGCCATAATAAAGTGAGCAGTGGCTAATAAGCAGTCAAGTTCTTGGTGTAAGGCCTCTCTTCAATGTCGTAAAAAATTTGGCCCTCTTAATGAAGGAACCAATTTTTTTGGCTATGCCATTTTATCATGCATAGTTTGGTGCGTTACACAAAATGTGACAGTGTTTACGCCAGTAAAATTTTTTTTGCTTTAAGTATTGCGTGAAATTGAGATTTGTTCTATATTGAAGGGCCCCCAGTTTTCAAAAAGAAATTCCAAGTGGTCGTGTGCCAGGTTGGAACAGCTGGCATGGAATAGCCTACTGACACAAATAGGGAGGGTCGTGTACACTTGACTTTATGTTAAGATACTATTATTGATCTAGAAAAGACAAAATGAAGGATTCCATCCTACAAGCAGCTCTTCACATTCATTTACACTTTTGCACATTTATATACCTTGAGTCTGGTGACTTGTATCTGTTTTCATCATCTGCTATGTGCAGATGGTAAACTTCAGATTTGCCCTATGGTGCAGAATATTTTGGCGCTTATATATTTGGATCTGTGTTTTTCAGGTTGCCTTGAAATTTTACCCAAGCCATGCCACATACTCGGGCCAGGCCTCTTGCGAACTACATATAACCAGGCTCAATGCATCAGTGTCGAGTGAGTCCAGAGATCAAGGAAACCTGCTGTGCAACCAGCGCGCAACACTTGGTGACCCCTCTACTTGTTCCGTCTATTTCACAGCTGTACCTCAGTTTCCATCTATCCAAACAGCATCACCAGCTGTTTCTTATCTTATCGATCACTTATCGAACCATGGATGAATGTTGGGGTGGAGTGATTTGAACAGACATTCTATTTGTCTCTTCAAATTCTTTGCAAATATTTCTAATATTATAATTCATATGTTTCTTACACCTAGTTTTAATAGTTCCTTTCTCGCAGAATTCTCACCATCAACTCCTGCTATTATAATGTATACCCGTCTTTATGCCCCGTTTCTCATAGTTCTTTTGTACTTGTGGATGTAATTGATAGGTTCTTAATTCTTGTTGTACAGAAGGCTAAAATGCAAACTTACAGTATTTTTTCTTCCTTTGATAACCTACAGCACTGCAATGTGTTCAAGAAATTTAACTTAACATGGGCTCTGGTGCAGGATAAATTTAAGAGCAATATGGAGTACTTATTTCAAACACCCGTTATTTTTGATAAACTCAAGGATATAAGAGCGCAAGAAAGAAAATATTAAACTAGAGAAACATGGGTTCCCCTCAAAAGTCTGGTAGTAATGTGACTTTTTTTCGCTGCAAAGATACCAGTGGTACTAGCATGCAAAGTTTGAGACATAAAAGCTATGATACCCTTGGCATTTCTCAGTGCTTATTTGCCACACTGACGAATGTCAAAGGCAGCATAGGTTTCATGCACACATTGGTTAAATTACACCTTTTGAGTATTGCATTTTTCAAACACACAGGTTTACAGCAGTGCTTTAAATAGCAGATGTATTTCCTAATTTTCAGAATTTGTTAATGCAAGCTTAACGCCACAGATGATGTATAAATAATTTTACAGACTATATGACCATGGATGCATGCTTCTTCTGATAACGAAGCAGTGCCATGTGGTCGGGGGACGAATGTCTTTATTTCAGATTTAAACATTGGCTTCCAGGTCTTGGTCAGTCTCCTACACTGAGTATTCTAGGTCAGAGCCCATTTACTAGAGGTAAGTGAATTAAACTAGGAATTGTAAACACCAAAAGATCTTGTTCGGGACAATAATGTGACAGTCAGCAAGGTTCTTTGCGCATTCATTTCCAAATTTGTGAGATTATATTTTGACTGGTTTCACTAACGCGAGAACAAATATTTGTTTGTTCTCACACTAGAGTTGGCTGCCCCCATTGCCACGCAACCCCTTTACAGGCTAAAAATTCAGTGTATTAATAGGCTGTTTTTTGGTTTTGCGCACTCAGTGTTAAGGGATCCAAACGGTGACATACAACAGAATGCAGAAAAATGACTAAGGAATACAAGCAGGGCGTGGGGCTTTTTAGGCAGATGCGTGCATGTGCTATTTATAAAACTCCCTATGGTATGCCTGAAGGCATTTTCTAACCCTTTTGTAGGAACACTAACACCCACTTATTAAGGGGAAATGCTTCTGGAAACAACTCTTTTTAATTATTTGTACTAGAGGTTTGAATATACTGCCATTCATGGGGAGTTTTATGTAGATTTGAATTGTCATTGGTTTTTGTATAGCTGGTGTTTTTTAGTTATGTCCTACATAGTGGCAAAATATTTTTATGTGCACTTTCTTGTAAATATTTCCCAATTATTTTTTCAGGCTACAATTTTTGGTAATAATGGTATTCGTTGCAGAAAGGGCTAGTACATGGCATTTAATAAAAAAAGGTATTGGTCTGTAGATTTTCTGTCCTTGGCATTTGTTCTGTTCCACAGCTCTTGAAATCTGAAATGATGTACCCATCTCTTTGTTAGCGATAAACAGGGAAATCTGTCAGTATGTTTTGTTTAAAATGGAGCTGATCAACCCAATAGTTAGGCTATTTGCTAATTATAAATTACAACAATAATAGTACAGGACCATAAAAACAGATTGATGCTGATTAACAGCTGTGCCCAGCTACATCCACACAGCTGTGCCACAAAATGTGCATGTGTTCAAAAGAGCCAAATGCCCCAGAGAGAAAGCAAGAGTAACTTGTTGTTTGTCATCTTGTACAAGCAGATTATGCGCCAGATGTAATTTATGCTCAGTAAATACATAAATCAGTCATGCGAGGTGTCTCACCTCAGGTTGCAAGTTCGAACTTCTTGTAATCTTGCTTGTTTTTATTTTCTTTCCTTTGTGAGCATGAGTGACCTAGTTGCCTTGGTACATATTGTCAAAACTGTTTCTTCACTGGGAATCGCAAAATTTCAATTACATACAATATTCCCAGTTACTGATATGGTAGACTTGTATCATTCATTGAAACATATCCATGCAATGCACAGTGGGAACCCAAATTATAAATATCTGTTCTTGCTTTCTACCCTGCTCTACAACATAATGAAGATACAAAGCAAAACTGTAAGTTTGCAATTGTCCCCCATAACCTGAGTTTCGCTTAGAATTTGAAAAACAAAATTTACATCATGCTATGGTGTGAGAGTTGCTTTGGGCACCAAGTGAACTGCGTAGCACCTGTGCTAGAGTGCACAACAAAGCAGAAAATCGCACCAGATTGGAATGACAGTGGTAAGTTAAGAACAGATGTGTTATTTCGCGCAGCATTAATGTGGCCTATCATCTGCTCCTGTTTTGTTTTGTGGGAACGCATACATTGGGAAGACAATTTTTTGCACCAATCTTACCTTAGCGGGACACCAGAGAAAGGTAGATATCAAGAACAGTTATTCACACTTTGTTGCCCACAGCGTATTATCTGGATGTGTTTCACTCTACAAAAGACTACTGTGGTAGATAATCATAAAGACAAAGACAAAAGAATTAAAAGAGGTATGTGCCAGTCATCCTTCCATGACCTCCAGTGTTTATAGAAACACTTCTTTCTGTATATGTGCCAAGCCGTTGGGAGGCTTTACGTAACTCAGTCATGCTTTCCAAGTTAAAAATCGGAATAACGACAATCACAAGAACATCATATGAGTGATTTGTAAATGTGGCACCTAATGTAACTTATTTACGTATGTGCTGAGGGTAGATTACAGCCAGTGCATAATCTGCTCTTACAGGATAACTTGTGATGAGTAAAAAAAGCCTTCCTCACATCTTCCTCTTTGTTTCTTTTGGATCTTGGTGCACAATGTGTATTGTTACAGCTGCGTGCATGCAGCTGGGTATATTTTGTTTATGTGTTCTGCTTCCTCCCTTGTCCTCATTATTCATGTGCTATCTTTGCCGTAACAAAATACAGCGACCTGTGTTACATATTTTGTCAGCGTGTTTGCATTATGGCAAGTTTTGTGTTAGTGGTTATTGCAATCTGTGAAATTGTCTGTGTCAGCTGTTAAGCTTCGTCTTGGAAAAGTATGTTTGTCAACATAAATAAACAATTAGTATAAATGTTGCTGTATCTATTTTTGTAATATTATCTGTTGTGAAGCTTTTATACACTGTTGCATGTTGTATGACAGAATAAAATTGATGCACAACTTTTTAATGTGGTATTTTTCAGATCAATTTTCAACTGACGCTAACACGCACATGTTGTGGGGGAAAAGTGCCAACAAGAGTACCATAAGGTAAGACAGCTCTTTTTACTGTTAGATTGGATTATCAATTGCCAACCAGTTGTTTTCAGCAAGCATAGTATAATGCATAGATTATGTAATCTAAGTTGGAATATTGTTTTTATTGCACTTGATTATCTGGGTCTCCTTTGTACATAAGTGCAGCCTTCTTTATTTATTATGTGTAGCTTGTGTGCTTAAAATGTTAAAAAGTTCTAAATAAAAACACGTCTCGAAGAACAGTGAAATAGGTTTAACTTATAAATGTTTTGACATTAGAGACTTGTGCAGTGCTGAATTGAACTTCTACATGAGTTACATAATATTTTGGGGTCTCATTATGGTTCTGAGTTGCATTGCAGTATCATGCATATGCACCTGCAGGCTACATATTGGATGTTTATTTAAGACTGTTTTGCATGGTTGGCTATTGATTCCAGTTTAATAGTAATGAGAACTGTCTTGCTTTCATGGTGATTCTGTGCTAATACATTTGAATTTTCCAGAAGACGACAAACGGTGATGAAATGTTAACTTTTTGTTGCTAACCTGCCATGTCCTTTTTGGCAAGTTTGCTATGGGTTCTTTCTTATATGTTGTCTTTTTACAGTAGTCATCTTGAGAACTAGCTGTAGTCGTGTGTAATTACAGCAAAAGTTGGTGACACATTTTGAAAAGCGGCTCGACACTGCCATCCGAGAGTCAAACGACTTACATGGATTAGTTATTTTACTCTATCTGCAAGAGTCCTGCACCACGCACTAAGGGTAACTCGACACACACTGCTGGAGTCATCAGACTCATCAAGAATTGTTACCTGAATCCTTCAGCAGCGGTCATATGACCCTTTATCTTGAGTCGTCTGACTCATGCAGAATAGTTAACGGACTCCCTCAGCAATAGTCGTGTGACCCTTTTGAGAGGGTTAGGAGACTACTACAAGAGAGTGTGCATGACTATTGGGTGTGGAGTCACGTAACCACCTTGTATCGAGCACAGATAGTCTCGGGACTCTCTTCCGAAAGAGTGTTCGCGTGTCTCCCACAAAGTGTGTCGTATACGTGGCAAGTCCAGACTCTCCGAAAAGAGTAAGAGATACTCCTTTTTTTCTTAGTGTGAACGCTGCGATTCGAGCTTGTCTAACCGGCGCTAGAACTTCTTTTGAGTGCGCCTGGCGGTCCGTAAATCGTCCATTGCCTTCGTGCGTCGGTACCTTCGTTCAGCACGTCGCCGGATTGCTCGAAGCCGTTCTAGTTCCACATCAAATTGCGTCAGTTTCGAAGAGCATGTGAGAGTACGCATACTGTCTTGCACTGCGGCGCTTCCAAGTCGAAAGATGGATTGGCTTCGTAGTGTTCTTCCATGACAGACTGAAATTTAATCCAGTCCACTCTTTGGATATATCCCGTATTTTGGAAGGATACAATCCTCTGTTCTTGACGTGCGTGGCGATATGGTTGCTTCCGTGCGTCTCTTTGTCCACAAACCACCCAGCACGTCTGACAAGGCTTCGTGAGACAAAAGCCAAGTCAAGACAGCTGCTCTATGTGGAGCCACGTAGAAACGTAGGACTTCCATCATTCAACAGCCAAAGTTCATTACTGGAGGCGAAAGATACCAGAGCTCTGCCTCTCGCGTTGATCTTCGTACTTCCCCAGAGTGTATGATTGGCGTTGAAGTCTCCGATAATGACCCACGGATCGGGAGTTGAGGAAAGAATGTCTCGTAGTCTTTTGTGACCAAATCGCCTTGACGGAGATAGGTAGCCGCCCACAACAGTAAAGGGTAAAATCATTTTCCTTTACTGTTAGGCATATATATTGCATTCCACTGAAAAATGGCTGCTTTTCGGACCTCATCCCCGAAAGACAGTGGCTGGGGAGACATGATCTACTCAAGGGTTGCCAGCACCGGACTCAGAGCGTCCAGTACTTGAAGCGCACTTCTGGCAGAGGGTGTGTGCATGTTGTTCAGCAACACGCGAATGGCATTCATTAAAGGTCTAAGAAAAGCTATCACTTGCGCATCTTTGTTCCGCGACTCCTCGGATACAGCACCTCACTGTATGGGGGCGGCTTCTGCTGAGGCTATTCTGCCCGGTCATGTACGCGTCAGTGGTGGCGATTCCTTTGTAGAGAGAGATCTGGCGGTTTTCCCCCTTCCAACATCGATGTTTGGGATGCTGGAAACTTCCGCTGACGGTGCTGCTTGACGAGTCGACTTTTCTTGAAGAGTTGATATTTTCCGTCGTGAGGACCTTCGATGGTGACATCGTCTTCGCCGGACTTTCTCAGCGGCTTCTTTGTGGGTAGAGTTGTCTCTCACCATTTGTTTAAGAATGGTGATCTCTTTCTTGATCTATAGAAAGTCTTTGGACGAGGGGCAGTGATCACCTTGACAGTTAGGACACTTCAACGTGGTTGCGCTGCAGTTGTCTTCTGAGTGGGGTTCGGCGCATCGAGGGCACACTGCGGAATTTCTGCAAACGCCCTTCACATGGCCAATCTTCTGACAATTGAAGCATTGCATTGGTATTGGAATAAATGGTCGAACCTGGCGGCGAAAGTGGCCAACCTTCATGTAGGATGGAAGACAGTCACCTTTCAACGTTATCCTCCCACAACGTGTGTTACCGAGGCGACCAACGTGCACAGTGACGTTGTGTTCACTTGCTGGTTTTATAAAAACTGGGAAGTCTGCGTTAGGTATCTTATTGTCAATGTCATAGATGACTCCTGTTATTGTGGCACCATTCGCTGGCACGATGGATCTGACCTTGATGTTACCCAGCTGCATTACATGTTGTAGTGTGTTCAGCGCGCTCGGGTTCATCACATCGAATGCCAGGATGATTCTCTGTAGTGTTCATCCTGACATCCTTGACCTCGTTCGGCACGGTGTTTTCTAGATACACGGAGAGTGCTTGCCTATTGAGGACGCGCAGGCTGTCAGTAGCGTTCTGTGGCACAAACAGGATGGAGTGAGGCCATCGTTAAGGCGCAGTTTTCACGGTGGTCGAACTTGACGCCGAAGATAAGTTGATAATTCTTCGCTTGCCCTTGCGGTACTGGACAAATCGAAAGCTGTCTTCCGAGGACTCGCCACCTGGTGCGTAGTACAGCTCTGTGTCCTCGTTATCGCTCGATGTATTTCCTCGCTTCGTCGAAGCGACCTCCTCGTGTAAACGGGAACATACCGGGAGGGTCCTCGGGGTGTTGTACATCCATCACCGCGATGTGAGTATTACCGCTTCACGTGAACATGCCAGGGGCTATCAGGCTGAAAACTCATGGTTCCTCTCATTATAATGGCGCGCATAAAGCGGCTTAGAAGGGGTTGCGAAACTGCTCTTTTCAGAACTTGGGCCGGGATAATAGAACGATTCCATTCTAATGTCATTCCTAATACATGGAAAGTGAGGCGTCCACCCAAACGTAGCTAAGTGCTACGTTTGGGAGCGAAAAAAAGAAAGGAAGAAAAAAGTATTAAAATAATGGCATTACGTCAAACTAATGTAATTCCTTTTCGCGCTTTAATAGTGGCCCCAGCGGCGATACACCCACGTTATCAAAGGCATCGGCCGGCTGCGAACGGTGGGTGAAATTAGAGTGGAATGAAGTTAAAGGAATCATATCGGCCATAGTCACAATATATAGTGCCAGTAATATATGCAGATAAAAACCTCCTTGTGAGACGCAACGCTTGTTAGAGCTGCTGTTTCTGAGCTTTATGTTCCGAATATCAGCAGCCAAATACACAGTGCTTTTCATGCGTAAGTACACGCACTGCTCACCATCGGCCGGCCACCCTCACTAATAGTGTGCTCGCTCCCAAAGATTGGCCGGCGCTGCGCTCGCGAATTGCTCTAAATATGGATGACTTCGCGAATACGAGCCAGTATTCCCTAATAACGAGAACTTGAGTTCGCTGCATGGTTCAACTGCGGCTCGTGCGTGTTATTTTTTTCCCCCATGTCTCTGCTCCATTCATCGATCGACCACGCACAGTGGTTTGTGTGCTGTTTTATGTCATCGTGCGAATTTCGTATATTGAAGGTCGCGCTGTTCCGCTTGGTAGCCGTGTGAGCAAGCTTGATCAGATGTTTGTAATTACTCGGGCGTATTCCTCGAAGGAGGATTTCCAACACTGTGCAGAGCATTCTTCAGGATGTATGCATAATTGTTACGCTGCAGTAGCAAGAACGCAATGCCGGTAACCCATGTTTCCAATCCCTATAACCCAGCCCGATAACTCACGCGGCGTCAGGTGGTGGGCACGGGGTCACACGCTTCCTCGTGCGGAATAACGGGTTTCCACAAGTCGCGACACCCTAGTATACGACGGCCCTGCCCAACGACGCACTGTTCTTGCGAACTAAACGTCCGAGTCCGGTTTTCCAGCCGCTACACACTTTTCTGCATACTTTGAGTTTACAAGTCAGCCTCCCCCTCTTTCTGCTCCTCCATTACAACATGAATTAATTGGACGTTCGGATGATTGAGCAAACATGGCCGCGTGAGGTTGTAGTCTTATCAGCTCATCGATACAGGGCGGAGAAGCGAAGACCTGTCTTCGTCAGGGCCCGTGTAGAAAGTTCGCTTGACGAAACGTTGGCTCCGGTTTAAGAAAATACGGCGCACAGCGAAAGGGCGAGAGAAAAGATTAATTAAACAGACGACACGGGCGGGGCTGCGTGTCGCCTGTATACCTTAATCTTTTGTCTACGGCTGTGTGTCGTACTATGTCGACACACCAACAAGCTCGGCTAGCAGCTACCCGGGCTGAGGCTTCGCGCCTTCGCATACTTTTGGTAAATTCCGCAGTCTCCATCTTTGTGCGACCACTTTGTGTCGTTTGGTATTATATACTTTGTAATATAATGCCAGATATGCGGCATTTATCAGCGCACAGTGGGAGATATGCTTTTTCGCTTTGACTTAGAGTTCTGCAATCAATAATAATACTGCTACATGCTCACCGATTGGGAAGCTGAGTCCAGGAGAGTGTTGGTTAGGACGACAGTTGATAAAATGAGACTACCATTTTCCTGCCGTCATCTCCTCTCTGTCTTCTCACTATCTGTGACTCACCTTTAGAGCCTGGCACTATTTAGCATGAGACAGACATAGCATCTTATATGTTCAATCTAGATCTAACCTTTTGAATACAAATTGAATACGAATAGTAAGTATCGAATACCAAATCGAATATCGAATAGTCATACAACGACGCATATATTTACAGCAGGACATAGCCTGTTTTGGTATAATTAGTTACCACACCTGTAGTGACGAGGGAAAAAAAAGAGAGAACGAACTATCAGTGACAGTTTTCAATTTTAAACACAAGATCACTGATTGCTATTAAAAAACTGCACGAATAACAGCACAACAGTCTTAGAGCCTTGTTACAAACAAGCTTTTCAAGAAAGAATGGCTGCTTTATGACAAGCTTTGCAAAATCGCTAAATAAATGGTTGCGAAAAAAGGTCTCAAGTTGTCTAAAAAAGAAAAGCTACTGAGGGACATGTGTGCCATTGACACATGTAAACGGCCCCGTTGCTAGGAATACATCACAAGTTGTAGCATGGAACATAAAAGTGATACGTCACTAGACTGTCAAGAACGAAAAATGACAGACTACAACCAAAAATCACCGGTTGCAGTGTAGGCTGCCACTGCGAAACCGAAAACAAAGCTTGTGTTGCCCATTTTCCTTCAGCATTAGTGCGAAAACGTTTGTCGTTGTCTCGCTTCTGATAATTTGCGACACTTTGTTTATCAGACGGAGAACTGTAGTTTAACATTCAGTTGTTGGCCAATATTTGGTTAGTTTTGAATATTGGCAAGTATCGAATAGTTCCTTTTCGAATACGAATAGTTAGTATGTAGCATTCGATTCGTCTTCGAAGCTTCGAATATTCGCTCCCGATTTTGAAACTTGTACGCCATGGTTTTTTGCGAAACGAAAACACGATCTCCGTGCCGGGCATAGTGCTGGAACCAAATACTATTTCGAGCTTGTTTCGGTTTTCGAAAAAAAAAAAAAAGCAGGTGCACTGCTTTGTCTCGTTCACCACAAATACACAGAATGAAGATCTGCGGAATGTTTTGTATCTTTCAACTCTCTTACTTTCACAGGAAACGTTTTCGCAGCACTCATCACTAACACCCGTGAATGATGCGCTTGTTTGGCATGGAACATTTCGTAACGCACCATATTTATGAATATACATTATTTGGTTGTTTGGGTATACAACCACTCACTGCAACGCAAGTACTATAAGAGGCGCCGAAGTCCTTTTTTTGTATGTGAGCGGGGATAGGGAAGGATGTCTTCGGATCCGAAATAATATTGACTACCTCTGTTCAGCATCGGAAAGCATAGATATAGGCTCGAGGCATCGTTTCTCTGCACACTGAGCAATTAATGCACAGTAACAGTACTGTGCATTGCTTCTCTTTGAGAAATAACTTGCACCTCAAACCCGGGCGTTTTGTCTGCAGAAACCCATGGGCCAATGTATATGGGAGCAGTGTTGGGAAGCCTAATGCGAGTGACACAAGAAATAAGATGCGCTGTCCATTTGAATGATGTACGATTGTTTTTCAAAAATGATCGATAACGCTACTTGAACTGATTTGCTGTAAATCGTTGAGAGGCTACTCGTGAATTTGTGGCTTAAAGAAAGTTCGCGCACTCCATTGACTGGACGATTTATAGAGTCGTTACTATCTGTGAGCTAAAGTATGTAGTGGCAGCACTCTTGTTCTGCACCGGAACTAGCTCTTTCTTGCTACTAGAGACGTGCATTCAGTAAGCGCATCACTGAGCACCACTCAGCGTGAAATAAACTGCGCGTCATGAATGCAGGATTACACGGCGAGAGTTGCCACACGCATCTATCTGTTCAATCTGCGCGCGCATGTCGGCAGCGAAGAACAAGGAGCAATTAGGGAATGGCGAGGCTCGCGAGGCGTGACTCACGCTCGCAGCGCGCAAATGCACAGTGAGCAGCATCCGTCGCAGCATCCCTTCCCGCACCTCCTTCCTTCCTCTGCGCGCCACCTCATCCGTCACCTCTCTGACATCACGTCGCGCGTGCCGCCCGCAACGATGCCCGTCACCGCCACCTTCCTTCGCGGCTGGCGAGGACAGCGCGCGGCTCTAATCAATCTCATTAGCGGCTGCCGCACAACAAAATGGCGGCGAGGGGGAGGTTTCGCTTCGTCTTCTTGCGGCGCTGAGCATGCGTACAAAGTCACGGCCGCGACCGACGCAGGCCGCCGTTTCACGGACCGCCGACTCCCTCCTCCCTTCGCTCGTGAGCAGCGGACTCGGTGCGCGCACCGAGAGCCGGAATCGCAGCAGCGGGCGCGCGAACGTGCGCGTCGCGCGTTTCGAGGCCCTAAATACGCGCTTCGAAGAGCAGCAGCAGCAGTTCATTAAAACCCCCTCGAATTGACACGGCTCACTGGTCACGGGACAATCCCAGAAGCACGCGCCCGGTGCACGCTCGGATGGACTGCCGCCGCTGGCTGTCGGAAGCTGCGGAGAGAGGCGCTACGCCGAGAGAAAGCGCGCGGCCAGTCGTGAACTGTTCACGCCGTGTTTAGCGCGGCCTTGTCACAACGCAGGAGGGTTGCAGGAGTGCATAGCAGGGACGGGGAAGAGGGGAGGGGGGAAGGATCACCATTGTCGCAGTGCTGCTAGTTCGCAGACGGCCCGCCAGTCGCCGCCACTGGTTGTCCTATCGAGTGAATGCCACTTCCAGTATCTCTGTTGCGTTACACATTTCAGTACTATTGTCTACAAGGGTCGTGTTTGACTTCATTTATAAACAAGGTTTCATGAGTACATGCGTCCGTATGATTATAGGGATCTATGCGCAACATCACAGCGACGTTAAGCTTACATTATACCACGTGCACGTACCACAATTAAATGAGCCGCGATAAGTACTTTGCAACGGCAGCGCAGAAAGGAATGCGAAAAGGTCTCTCGAAGCAAAATGTAACAAATTTGGCTGGATAATCAACAAAGAGATAACTAGCTGGTTATTAATAAATTGTACTGCTAACACTGTACGAATCTCTGTCTGTATTACAAACAAACAAACAAACAAACAAACAAACAAGAGAACGAACAAAATTATCTTACCTAGAAGTGCTTCCCGATTGGCTGGCATTCGGCCACCCACCACTCATTCTAGCGATCGGTGGGAAAAGGAGGCAATCGCCTTGGCGACGGCCAATCTCGGACGGCGCTTAAGTAAAAAAGTTTTGTGGATAACGGTACGGGATCTATAATCACTAAACAGTTCATACTTTAAACTGAAATTTAGAACAAGGCGTAAGTGAATTGTGGTCGCGAACCTTTCATTAGCGAAGGCGTCCGCTCAATGGCAAATAGTTCTCACGAAGATGTTTTCTGAATTATGTCTTTGTTACTTCCGATATATCCGAATCGAATTAGACGACTTTTGCGCAATCGTAAGTACACCGTAGTCCCGTCGTCACCCGACTGCACTCATTACCGCGTGTTTTGATGTTCATGAATTTCACAAAGACAGCTGCTGAGTGCACTTGAGCCGACATCCATGGCGTCTGTCGCAGTTCTCATCGCAGTATAGTCGCCAGAAAAAAGCTATGTTTGTCCTCCAGCTATGATTCGATCGCGGGTTAAGACACGTTAGCCATCATGTCATCTTGGAAGTTGTTTACATTCTCTCGTCGTCGTCGTGTCGTCATCGTGCCACCTTTTATTCACTGGATGTTTGTAAGGTGACGCTGGCACCTCTTGCCAGCGCCCACTACTCATATGCTCCAACGAGTGATAAAAGAAAAACGAAAACGCTCAACGAAGAGTAAAGCGAGAGCGACATACAAAAAGCAGTTAACAGGTCATGCTACGAGTTCAGAAATGACGCTCGCAAAACGAGTCATGACACAGTTACCGTGCCAAAACATAAGTACAATTCAGCCATTGGGAGAGAAAAAAAAAAGAACGCCGAAGCAGCTTCACCCGAAGGAAAACGAATCGAAAACGATAAACAGCAGCGCCCATGCACCAGACATCGCATGTCCGTCGCATTATGATCACATACACATTGAGCGTGTATGAAGACATCTCCGCAATCGTGGTCTTGCGTTATCGTGCTTTATCGTCATTGTCATCGGGTCAAGTGGCACAGTTTTTGATGACGCTATAGCCGTACTTTCATTTGAGGGGCGCTAAACAAATTTTCAAAAGCAAATAGAATAGGCGATGAAGCGATGTTTTCTTTCCGCGCTTTCTGTTCAGTAACCGATAAATGCGAGCATCCGTGGGCTTGCAGTATAGGTTGGATAACAAACATGAATTCAGCTCTAGTCGAGGAAGAGGATGCGACAAACACTGCATGCAGGTAACTTACGTGCTTAGTAGAACTACTATCCTTGCTGAACTCTAGGCAGGCGTTGTGTCCCTTCCGGTGGCAGTTACTAACCTGCTCCTTGCTTTCTTTTTCTCTTTTTCAAGTGTACAGCGTGGCTTAAAGCTAAAGCTTAAAAAAAATAATAATAATAATAACAACAACAACAACAACAGCGCCGGGTGCCCTCGAGCACTTCGGTTTCCTTTATGATCTGCACTCTCATGGCATAGTGAGGGTCTCGACTTTGGCAACCTTGACGCCATGAAGTAGCATATACGACTGAAGCTGAAAAGATGTTCAACATCCGCGGCCATGACCGTGAGTGGCGCCGGCTAACACTTCCAAGGCTATATCTTCTGCACAAACACAAATGCCCAAAAAGAGTTGGCTGGAGGAGGGCCGCCACGGCAGCTACACGTTACAGCATCGCACGCGTAACGCAGAAGACGTGGAATTTGGTCCCATCCGTGAAAAAGTTGTCTTTTCGACCATTTTCGTTTCACTTTTCTTTGTTATTTCTGCATTTCCATTAAAAATGAACAGCCAATTTCATCCATGCTTTCCTTGGCTTAATTGCCTCTTGCCTTCATGTGGTTGTAATTTGTCAATGACAGCAGGAGGCACACAAGACACTGATTCTCAGATTACGTGCGCTAACCTGCGAGGGAGAGAGACAGGACGTAGCGATACATTGAACGTAAGAAAATCAGTTTAACTCAGCAGCGCATTGTTCTGTAAGTAGTCTTTCCTCAAAAGCAACTTACTTCGCCACGTGCAAAGACCGGTGTAGGTTTTACCAAACGAAGAACTATGCATAGCAACGTTTTAACAGGAAATGCGTGTTAACTAACGGCGAACACTGCAAACCCTGAGCAAGAAGTGCGGAAACAAACAATGATATTTTGTGCAACACAAGGCGGAGAAAGAGTGTCAAGAGTTCTTCCTTCCCTTGGCCTGTACTGCGCGGACAACAAGGATCATGCTTCATCTCTATTGGTCTCAAACTACGAGACAGTTATGGAATAATTGATGCATTTCAGCTTACGGCCTAACGATTAGATCTCGTAGTCGCGGTTGGTTAGTGTTCCCTAATCTTGACCACGTTCACTCCACAGTTAAACGCTCCGCGGAAGCCTCGCAAATTCCTAAGAGCTCGGACATCCCTCTCTCTCTTCCTTCTTTTTTCTTCGCACCGCTACCTCTGCAACACGTATCTATCCATTCCGTATGTCACCTCCACTGCATCGCGCATCCTTTGTGCGCCGTGCGTCGTTTATGCATCAGCCGTGATAGTCGCGACCACGCTCAAAAGCGGCTACGCGGCTTCCCTATATAGACGACCTCGGCGCGAAGCAGCGCACTGCCTCCTTTCTCGTCGCGCGGAGGGGAGGACGGGGAGCAGAGGAGAGGGGCCAGTGATCGCGCTCCCCATTCAGATTAGGGATCTTTTGTGTAAACGCCTTCGTTGCCGCTCGGGAAACCGAGAATAATGAGCGAGCACCGCGCTAGCGCGGCCAGCGGCGCCGCGTGTTGGGGCGGTGTGCGACAAGCCGCATTAATTGAAGCACCCCTAGACGACCGTTGGAGAGAGAGAGAGAGAGAGGGCAGAGGGAAAAGGGGGTTGAGGAGTACGAGCGAGATGGGGAGAAGCGAGTGGCTTATGGGGGAGCTTGGTACCGTCGAGAGTTGACGGGAGAATAAACAAAAATGAAGCCTCTGAAAGCTGGCGCCATCCAGCGGCTTTGATGAGAAACTGGGTCGCTGGCACGGTAATTAGGCTCAATTCATAATCGTTGAGTGGAGATCGTTACTGCGATGTTTTTTCCCCTGATCCTTCGCATGCTTATGTCTTGCCTGTGGTAAAAAAAAAAAAAAGAAGTGAAGGTCTAACAGTTCAAAAGAGCCGCAAAACAGTTTGGCGTTGTCTGGCGCGTCACAAGTCACAATAGCAGATTATGTAAACGGTTGAAATACTGCGATAGGTGGATTAACAGCGTACGTAATCTGCCAGTGAGGTAAGCGTGACCAAAACCATATGTGGGATGATGGAAGTCCTGCTAAGTGTAATCACAGGGAAAGCAGAGAAACTAGGAGCACCATGCCTAAACTGATAAGGAATTCACATTTGTCGTGGAACTCGTGTCTCGTAACATTTGCGGCCGACTGTACGTGACGCGTAGCTGATGTGCGGAGTTCTCTTTTGAATAGAAGTGTAGCTAATAAACGCAGTACGTAAGCGAAATTCTCAATATAAGCCATCATGTGTCTCATTTATTCTACAAGCTTATGGTTCGTAATGAAGCTCTACCTTAAAATATCTAACTGTTCGTTTATAGACACCCGAACTACACCTACAGATGCGCTGAATACCACGAGAAATGCTATTTTCATTCACATTAGTGAAAAATCACATCCACCTGTTTGTGTTTTCTTCTTCAAGTTTACCAGATCTTTAAAAACTCGTCTAGTATACTATTTCCACTTTTCCAAATGAATTATATGTAGAGCTAAAAACATCTTGAACAACAAAGCAATGCCCAATGAGCAATTAACGAACATTAGAAATTTTTAAATGCGGCCTCAGACTTTAATATGGCAGATTTGAAACTTATCATTAAAGCAGGTGGATCATTAAGAAACTTGAAAGTTGACGCGATGGCGCGTTTAAGACAACCGTCACCAAATATTGTACTCTTTCTGGACACTCCTACTTCTACTTTTGCACGACGTAACGTCCAGCTCGACGCCTGACAAAAGTGTCGGGTATCCTGTCCACTGGCTGATCCAATCAATGCACATGTGAAATGATCGATCTGAGTTACCGCCGTCGTTTCGTTTAGCAACAGTCGCACGTCTTTTTTTGGAGGCGTGTACTGAAAGAGAGATAGAAGATAAATGATAGGAAAGGAGGTAAACCAGGACAGAACCCGGTTGTCCACATAACTGCGAGTCAGCCTATATAGTTGGAACAGATTCATCTTAAAACTTTTTTGTGCGCAAACAAACAGGGACGAACAGGGACGAAGTCCTTGTGTTGCTCCTATTCTTCGTTCCTGTTTGTGTGCGCACAAAAAGTTTTTAAGACGGTTGGCCACCCTGCACCTGTAACACAGCCCAGGCATTGCCACACAACTTGCGTACACCGTCATCAGCCCAATGATTTCACTGAATTGCACAGGTTCATGGTTGAATTGTAAGTATTTTCATTAAACTGTAGAGCTAGGTAACATACATTGCTATGTAACACTCAGGTCTCGACTAAGAATATCAGCATCGTTGAGAATCATTCTTTTTTTACTTAAAAACTGTAACAGCGCAAACACATGCATCCACAAAGTAACAAGGACGAGACACAAGCGCTGACTGTCAACTAAATTTTATTGACGGAAGACGGATACCTTATATAAGGGGAAAGGCTGAAGTGAAGGGGGGAGGGAGATACACAACCGGGAAAAAATGACGTTGCGCATCGATGAACGGACGTGCCGGCAGTCAACGGAAACAGACACAAAAAAAAAAAAAATACAAGAAAGAACTATAGAAAAAAGGTGAGGGATACTAACATACAATCAAATCAGTAAGCGGTCGCTTCCAAAAATTGAAGATCTGCAGCAGAAAGCGATACAGAGGGGGTGCTTACGCACTTGCTGCCATATTTCTGTATGTGGAACGCTTCGAAACTGACGCGCGCCGTCGTGTCTGCACTCTTACCGAGAATCTTTGTCTCTCCAAATCGAGCCTCGCAACCTGTGCATTTAATTACGTGACAAAGACTCTCGGTAAGAGTGCCGACACGACGGCACGCGTCAGTTTGGAAGCGTTCCACATACAGAAATATGGTAGCAAGTGCGTAAGCACCCCCTCTGTATCGCTTTCTGCTGCAGATCTTCAATTTTTGGAAGCGACCGCTTACTGATTTGATTGTATGTTAGTATCCCTCACCTTTTTTCTATAGTTCTTTCTTGTATTTTTTTTTTTTTTGTGTCTGTTTCCGTTGACTGCCGGCACGTCCGTTCATCGATGCGCAACGTCATTTTTTCCCGGTTGTGTATCTCCCTCCCCCCTTCACTTCAGCCTTTCCCCTTATATAAGGTATCCGTCTTCCGTCAATAAAATTTAGTTGACAGTCAGCGCTTGTGTCTCGTCCTTGTTACTTTGTGGATGCATGTGTTTGCGCTGTTAGAATTTTAAAGTCAAGTATGCACCAACTCGCCCAGATAGAAGTTTTAATAAAGTTGAGAATCAGTAGTCTTGAAATACGCTGTTAGCAATCAACCCTTTCTGATCCAATGATCCCTGCAGGATTCTTAAGCTTTTACAAGAAATATCCGTCCCCGAGATAGACAAACAACAAAACTACATTCAGAAACGTGAGCCTCAGCGATGGTAATTACATAATTTGTCGACATTGTGGCCGCAGACAAATACAGGTCACCTTGTCCATGCGTCACATCATGCAAGCTGAGGTTATAGGCTTCTGCTTTTGGAGCCAGCACGCCTATACTGCAGATAACTTGGCTTGGGTGGCACAAGACTGGCCTTTCGAGTAAGCTACGGTCATATCTCAGCAAATAATGATTGTGAATTGAGAAGTCTCAAGGAGCCACATGCTGCTTACAACCGATCCACATGTTTGCGACAGGCCCACTGGTTGACGCCGGTTTCATAGTAATGAACTGATGTTGGCAGACTTTGTTCTTGTGACTCTGTGTGAAGGACGGCTTGATCGTGACACGATATTTCTACGCGAAGTTGGGCGAGGGGACCTCGAGTGTGCCTCACTGTACTCACGACCTTAGAATTCCGTACACCGTCTCGTGAAACAACTAAGTCTCTGCGTACATTTTATCCTGATCCTGGCATTCGTCTACCGTGCCCAATGTCACGACTACGGAAAAGACGGCTCTATATGTTTCTGAACACTAATATTTTTTTCTCTGGCTTCACATGAAAGTTTGCATCTCTTCTTGTGTGATTGTGTAAGTATTATTCATGGTCAGCTTTGCCATCGCTTTTTTACTTATCCGCTGTACTATTATTCACTTGACAAATGCTGTTTCCCTTGCGTTATTATCCTCCCATTGTGCAAAAAAATTTGATGTATATGACGTAGTGAACCGTCTACAAAGCCGCAAGGCTGTTTGTTGGCAGCCACTTGAAATAAATTGGTCAAATCAAAATTGAGTTTCTTGCAGTTCACGAGAAAAATTCGATTAAATGCCAGACTTATGAGCGGAATCTTTTTCCGTTATTTTCTCCGGGATTTTGTCATTCAGATGCACGAAATAAAAAAAAATTGTTTTATTAAAACAATTTGGACCCCTAATTATTAAATTCCGAGGTTTTACGTGCGAAAGCCGTGATCAGATTATGCGAAACGCCGTAGTGGGGGACTCCGAATTGATTTTGACCATGCACCTGATGTTCTTTAACACCCACCCAGTGCACGGTACACCGGCGTTCTCGCATTTTTTTTTTTTTTTTTGCAGAAGAGGTTAACAGCGTGCGCATGCTTTTCTTTATTTAATTTTTTTCCTCTTTGTTTTACATGGTATTGCTCATAACCATTGGCTCGAATTCAGAATACGCGCAAGCTGGCAAGAAAAGTGACAGAACTATCAGTGGTGATATCCCTCATGCCATTAGCGCACTGCCTGTACCTCTCCATGTGCTAACGGGTTAAAACAAAATGGAAGCGCGCGACGAAGGAGCTGCAAACTCCGCGCTCCAGATTTTGCTTAGCGCCACAGAGCCTGTGTCCGAGAACGTCAGTGCGAGACACGCAAGCCGCGCGCGCGTAGCTGAAAACGCCAAGGCAAAAAGGCACGCCAAGGGGTGGGGGCGACAGGCACGCCAACGTTCGCTTCCGAAAGTTGGTACACGCCCGTCTCTATACAACGCACGCTCGGTGCGGCTGCTCGATGCGAGAAGCGAAGGGACACCGTCCAATTAAGACGCGAGCGTTGCCGGCAAACCTGGCTGCTCCAGCTGCGTCACAGTAGCGCCGCAGTGTAATAAGCTGCGACGACGGGCGATGAGTGGCCCGAAAGCGAACGTAATCGCGGGCTGTCCAGGCTGCCTGTCGCTTGCATACGCAATAGATGTAGTCGAGCGCTTGTCGCGCGCGTTGTTGCGACGAGGCGCCGTCAATTACCATCTGCATGGTGCACCCGATCACGCGGGGGCTCCTTAGGCCACCACTTCAGCTGTGGGGTGGTACTCCCGCCGCATTGCTGTTTCTTGACCGGCTTCGGAACTCCTTCCTCATTGGCTGTATATACGCGTTCTTTGCCATACCCGCTTGGCCGCTGCCCAACTACACATGTCTCCTCTTCACGCAAGCAAGCAAGCAAGCAAGGAAAAAAGAAAAAGAGCAGTCAGCCGACTTCAACGAGTGCTTCGGATCTGGACTTCATTACTGCGACATCAGCAGGCTCTCACGGCGGACACAACCATCTTCTGAAGCGCAACTTGTTCGTTACAATGCACACAACATGCACCTTCCTTGTCCGCTACGGTATTACCCGCTCAGGCCTCCGAAATACCATGCACAGACGCCGCCACGCACTTCGAAAGTTTGCATATGGCGCGCAATATCCGAGATAAGTTTTGAAGCGCCAAAGCTGCGCAATGGTTTGTGCGTACAGCTATATATATAGCTGTACGCTTGGTGTATACACCAAGCGTACGTTGTTGCAGGGATACTGAGTTTGAATCCCACGTTTACTTCGCAGCCCACGTCGCCTTTGTCCGCTGCCGAGGCTTCCGAAATACATGCAGAGACACCACCACTCTCGGAGTCTGCGGCAGCGCATGTCTCGCGATAGCTTGGCTTAGCGATAAGAGCGTCCGGCGATATTGCACATTGCCGCATAGGCATGAGGTAACTCCCCAGTGGTGATCGTCAGCGAATTCGTTGACTAAAGCATAGTTTTTCGTAACCCTGTAGCAAGGGCGAAGCTCAAGGTGAGGAGGTGACCTGGCAACGACGACGGTGTAATGGAAAAGGCGGACGGCCAGAGCAAACCCAGTTATGAGCATCTTGGCTGCGGTCGCAGCACAAAACTATAGCAGGCGGGTGAGAACTGTAGGCACTGTAGGGCTGTCGGAGATGTGCAGTGATCTTGCTACAAAAGCATTAAAATGGGCAATGCGTGCATATTCTCAAGGTACCGCGAAGAACTATCAAACTGGTGAGGTGCATTAACGCTTGTCAGAAGGAATACGCACACTTTCTGCAAAAAACTTAGGAGTGCATTGCAACCTTCGGCAGCACTACCGTTCTTGTAACTTTAAAAAAAATTGAACAAGTTAGACAACGCGAGGAGTAATGAACGCTTTCTTTAAAAATATTCTTCAGTGATGGTGACCAGTGCCTAAGACGGCCTTCTCTTATTGTAACAGACCACGAAATTTCATGTATAAACGGTTAGTGACACAGTGAACAACGTTCACAGATGCGTGTATTGTAGGCGTTATCGCGCGTGATGCTTGCTGGTTGCCACGTACAAAGTGTCAACTTCTGCTCTTATTCCCTGTCGTCTTTTTTATTAGTTATTTTAGCGAATCCTCGTATAAAACCAGCAGCTGTGCCGTAATGATTTTCTTTTAGCTGCGTGAAGTGAAGAGGTGTCCAATCTGTCATCGCTTTCGTGTTTGCGCTTTCGGCGCTTTCGTTCCAAGATGAATACATTCAGACACGCCAATAGCTAGCAGTTTTTTTTTTTCGCGGTACACAATGAAGCTAGAGTTAAAAAAAAGGAACTATAGATTAAAATGAAATTCTCGGGTTCTCACGTGCCGAACCGAAATCTGATTATGAGGCACGCCGCAGTGGGGGACTCCGCGGATTAAATTGGACCACCTGGGTTTTTTTCTTTAACGTACGTGCGCCTAAATCTAAGCGCACGAGCGCATTTCGCCTCCATCAAAACGCGGACGCCCTGAGTGAGCCCGCGCGACCTCGAGTTCATCAGCGCAACGCCATATATATATATATATATATATATATATATATATATATATATATATATATATATATATATATATATATATATATATATCCACCATGAGCTGCCGCGGCGTTTACTGCAGTGTTGCGAAATAATCAGCAAAATATTCGATAACGCTAGAAAACATGAGCGAACGGAGTCTATATATAGGCACAGTTTACAGCGAAAGCTGCATATGTCTAATCTCCCGTATAGTTTGTTCGTCGTCCTAACAACAATGGTTTCTAACAAACTCATACGGGTGCAGTGCGACGGCGCAGATGTCAAAATGCGGAACAGATTAGAACGCTCGCCGTGGACAATACCGTAACGTCAAGGTTAATGCAGTATATAAGCAGGAGAGGTATCGAGGCTAACAACAGCTGCGTTATCGATGGGGCGGACACGTATAGTTCGTACACCCAAAGAACAACATGCGTGCGAGGAGCGCCGGAGGGAACAGCATGAACAGCGCGAAACGACCACCGACGAAGAACGTTACCGCGATGCTGAACGAGAACAATTGCGAGCCCGGGCAACCATTCCACTCTGTGAAGATGGAGTGGCAGCGAAAGCACTTTGATTTTCGTTTAAGAGCTTTGACTGTCAAATTTCGCTGCCATTCCATCTTCACAGGGTGGAATCGTTCTCATTTCTTATATTTTTATTTTTTTTATTGCGTTCAAGCTTTCCCCAATTCACAGTTGCGCCAGAACACATATCCTAGCGAGCGCTGAAAGTAACATGGGGAAGTATATGCGACAAACATTCGCTGTAACACCTACGATTGCTTATCACGACGTAGGTGTGTCCGAGATGCGAAAAACGTTAAAGTGCGCATGCTCTGCTATATGAGTGGACATGTTTTTGGTCCTGAACAGAAGCGCGAACGTTCGTTAGCTTGAAATTGGCAAACCTCTGCGCTTTAAGGGGCACCAAAGATTTATTTAAAAAGAAAACAAAACAGAGATTAAAACATTCTGTAGTTTTGCGTGCCACAATCTGATTATGAGGCACGTTGTGCCGGTGGACTGCGCATTAATTTCGACCGCCCACCGTGCACCCAATGCATGAGCTTTCTTTTCTGAATGTTGTCTCCATTAGAATTGCGGCTGCCGCGAAAGGGAATCGAACCCACGACCTCGTGCTTGGCACCACCACGCCATAGCCGCTAAGTCACTGCGGCGGGTGAGATAAAGACCGAACACTGCGGCCCCAACGCAAACACTATACTTTGAAATCCGTGACGTCATCGTGACGTCACTGTGACGTCACTGTGACGTCACTGTGACGTCACCCTGGCTCTGCGGTTTCGGCGCGAAATTCACAAAAAGAATGAAACCTTGACCTTCATTTTCTTTACAATATAATAAACATATTATTGCCAAATTAACAAAAACAGTTTTCACAGAATATTTTGTCAGTCTAAACTGTTTTAGCGTTTGTCTTTAGTGTCCCTATAATACATGAGCCATGACGCGCGGGTCGTTATCATTTGGAATGGTGTTTCATTTTCTTTGCGTCCCTGTCGGCCGGTGCCGGCGACACTGGGCTGATAAATGACAACGTCGTAGCGCCCTCTGGCCGGTGCAACCGCGGACGTGAGGCTAACGTTGTTTGGAGGGGCCGAACACATGATTCCTTCACTAAGTTGTAGAATAATCACAGCACGCTTGCGCAGTATATGACTTCACGGAACAAAGATTGAGAGAGAGATAGAGAGCTAAACTTTTATTTTCTGAAACGGTAATCAGAGTCGGAACCCGGTTTACCCTAGGTGGGAGGATTCCTTATTCCAAGAATCCTATGGCTTGGGCTGGCTCCTTGGCCCGGGCGACGATACTGCGTTGGCCGTCCAAGTCATCAGACGAAAGCTTGGCCTCCCACGTTTCAGTTGTATAGATCTGCTGTCAGTTAGGGCGCTCTTCTTGTGCTTGTGTGGGGCGGCCTTCTAAGGGGCGGCCTTCTTTGGAGTCGTCTCGTGGAGCTTGTGAGGAAGGGTCTGCGGATGTGTCACGCAGTGGCCAATTCTGGATCATGTGTTGCAGCGTGTCTGGGACGTCGCGATGGTGGCATGTGTACGATTACTGCGTAGGATATAGTCTGTGCATGATTATTCCGTATACGCAGGTGTTTGCCTGTAGGCGGCGCAGGATGACTTCTTCCTCTTTGCTCAGATGCGTGTGTGGTGAAGCGTACGTTCTTCTACTGAGTCGGTGGTGTTGCAGAAGCTCCGAGTACTTTAGGGCGATGTCATCAACGTTGGTGGCCGGCCTAGTGTGGGATGGCAGCAAAGCCCGGCTGGTATGCTCGCGGGCAGCGGCGTGTGCCGCCTCATTTCCTCTCATGCCCTGATGGCCTGGAACCCAGTTGATGTCGGTGTCCTGGCAGCGGGGCGCGTGCGATGTGATTTCTAAGTATTGTGGGTGCGGTTTCTGATATGCGTCCTTTTTTGATAGTTGCGAGCTGCTGCTTGGGAGTGTGTTAGCATTACTGCTACTTCAGGGCAAGTTGTTATTGCCAGAGCGATTGCCGTTTCCTCCGCAGTCTCGGGGGCTCTTGCTCGGATGGTGACAACTGCGAGTTCTTTGCCTTGGTAATCTGTGACGCTTAGGGCAAAGGTGTTTAGTTTAATCTACCGGGCAGCATCGGTGTACCTCGTATCAGGGTCTCTCGCGTATTTCTTGCCGAGTGCGCGCATTCTGCTTTGCCGACGCTCCTTATGGTAAGTTGGATGCATATTGCGCGGTATACTTGCAACGCTGATACAGTCCCGGACTGCAAGTGGGATTCTTGTTTCTGGTCTGTGTCTGCATGCAATGTAGCTTTCACTGTAGTAGAGGTAGCGCAAAACTGCGCGTCCGGTGGGTGTGAGCTTGAGCCGCTCTAGTTGGCTGATCTTATGAGCCTCGACAAGCTCTTCCCACGTATTGTGGACGCCGAGCTTGAGAAGTTTCTCCGTTGATGCCATGGGTGGGAGCGTCAAGGCTACTTTGATTGCCTTTCAAATGACAACATTAAGTTTCTTGATTTCAGCCGCGTTGAGCGTCAAGTATGGAGTTCCGTATACAGGGAACAAAAAAATAAATAAAGAAAAAGGGGCCAACACGATGACCCACAAACTCCGTTCGAGTTTCACTCTGATTAAATCCACGTATTCCTTCCTGTACAGCCTAGCATTCCAAAGCAACAGCACCGTTCTCGCGGCATGCGTGCACGTTTCACGTGCTCCTATCACATACTGCATGACGGAGTAATCGTAATTGCCGTCGGTCAGTGAGCGCTGCATAGATTTCAAAGCACATGCAGGTTGCACGAATTGAGCTGTCGACAAAGGCGTTGTTCCGCACATATTGGACAGACACTGGCACACTCTTGAGGCAGGTGTGTTGTTCGCCCGTGCGGACCTCGGGTAATCACAGTATAAGCGCCGACACAGGATTGAACACTCCGTCAAAACGATCGAGGCAGTCGTGATGCCCGTCCTTTAAGGGGGCGCGTCGCACTATATCGTATGCTACAGCGGCGCGTCTAAGCGCATCGTTGTCGTCGGTCCACGCAGTTCCAGTCGTCGTTCTCTCTCGGGCGCGCACGTGCAGCTGCAATTTTCACAGGCGGCGATGCAGATGAGCTGGGGGGGAGGGGGGCAGAAAAAGCGAACTGGACCAGAACACCATCACGCGCGTATGCACGCGGCGGCTTGACCCACACGGCTGATGCTGCTCGCCGCCGGGGCATATTGTCGGACTGAGTAACGGTAGCCCGCGCATTCACCGGGAACGCGGCAGCCGCCGTCATTTCCTCGAGAACGCGCGGCGCGAGAGTACCCACACATAATGACGCGGCCCTATCAGACCCCGTGCGTGAGTGCGTCGACCAGCAGGGCGTCGCAGGCGACGTGTATCCCGTGCACCCGCGCGCGTGCGCCGTTTGGTCGGTTTGGCGGTGTTGTCGGGCGCAACGGGTGCGCGCGCCCTTTTGCGCGCGCTCGTTTACGGCGGGAAGAAGCGGAAGTGACATGCGCGCGGCGTCTATACGCCCGTTCGTCCGTGGCGAATAACCTGCGCCCCGACGGGCTCCCTTTGACATCCGGTCATTTCGGTTCGTCCGCCGCCAGTGGAGAGGCACTGCGCTGCAGCAACCGTTCTCAGCATTCGTTTCGTTCTCGTGTAATGTGAGTGACGCGCGTTATCATTTCCGCGGAAGGTTCTTCTCCTTCTTCCTTCGTGCGCTGTGTACGGAGCTTGCCAGCGCGCGTTAGATGCCTCGGCGGGCGTGAAATAAATGGGGCGTGCCCGCTCACCCTTGTTTCTACTCGCGGGCACGAAATGGCAAAAAAAAAAAAAACTAACTAACGTACAAATAAGAAAACGCTGCGTAGCGCTTGCGAAGCGCAAAATGCCCAAGTCCTCTTCGTGCTCGTCACCCACTTGTCTGGCCATCGTCGTTATGGGTCACCGCAAAATGGACGGAAGCGACGGAGCACGGGCAATCTTCTCACCAGCTTTTCGGTAGCATATGCGAGCAGTCACTTTTGACAAACGAGCGTATAGCGATCAGATACGAGGATGGTACTGCCGATCACGTTTCGATGGGTGAAGACAACGGGGCATAAACGACCCGTGGACCACAATTTACGCCAAGCATTCCGTGCCTCCTTCATTTGCGAAAGTGTTCACTCGATAAAGCGCACAAGACCCTGAAATGGAAAATGCACGATTTTAAAATAATTGCTTTCTCAGCGTGGTAACATGTCCCGCACTAGAAATACCGACTGAGAAGGGCTGCAAGGAAATGCGCTAAATGAACAGGCACCAAGGAAAACTTGTTAGACCAAAAGGCAACGCCAGAAATAATTTAAGAATAGAGATGAAAATCAGTGCCCGAATTATAGCGTAGACGACAAAGATGGCCTATTGCTTGTAACCAACACAGTGAAATAACTAAGACGCCCCATAACAAGTAACTACATTCCATGTGCATACGTAAGTGCTTATGAATACATAAAAAGTTCATGGACAATTGCAATACTCTCTAATGTGAAATTGGAGCGCAGCTCTACACGTTGTTACGATCGGCCTGAGGGGGCTGGCTATCTTCGGAAAAGCGACCTCCGAATCCTTCCCAGCACGCTGTGACGATTCGCTTTGTAAGGACAACAATGAGCCTCTTCAACAGCCCGACGGCGCCGGCATGTCTAGCCACGTTTGGCGGACTGAGTATTGTTAGTCGATTCGTTGTCGCCTTCGCGGTTTGCTTGGAGCGGGGGAACTCCTGGAAGGGGATGTCTTGCGGTGCTTCCCCACGGGCCCCAGAAGTCGTCACACCCAATGGACAGACGCGGCAGCCACTGAATGCGGGGTCAGCTCTGGGAGCAAGAGGCGCCTGCTCGAGTCAAGACTCCTGTCTACAAGAACCCTCTCATCTCGGTGTGTTCAGTGGAACCAAAGTGCGGAAGTGAGTGTGTGAACCCTCTCCCTCAAAGGCGGGTCGACAACGATGACTTTGGACGCTCCCATTAGTCGAAGGTTGAACGGCCGTTTGTCCTCACCTAGGGATCTAGGGAGGGCAGTGTGTTTTTAAGCAGCCGTTTGCGGCTGCTCAGTGTGCATTCTTTTTCAGTCATGCTAGACTGATGAACTGTAACGTTCTCCACCCTTCATGTAGATATTGTAAATAAATCCCATATTCCTCGTTCTCGATGAGAACAAGTCCCTCCCTTCAACAACGTCCTTAGCGTGGATGAGTCGGTCGACGGCATGGGCCAGCTACTTCATGCCCGACCCCAACTCTTACAACGTGTTTTTATTTCGCGATATATTGGCTGGCGCGGACCATAACTTTATACAATTACTAGAAGGAACTCCGGCACTGCGATCGTTCAGTCACCATGGGAGTGATGGGAAGTACACGGATTTGTCTGATCTTCGTGCTTGTGGATTCAGACACTCCTCTGGCTTTATTATACGCTTTACCTGCCTTAATTCTCCTAAATTTCAGAGCAATGTATATATACTTGTATAAGTGCAGAATACTCTGCGAACACACACAATTGCTACTAATTGAAGTGGTTCAGCCTGCCGAGGTGGCCAAACCGAAACGCGCCGACAAGCCCGCGAGAAATGCATAAGGGCATCCTATGCCACTTGCCGATGCATGCGTCCGTGACGCAATGGTTTCAATATCAGGCGTCTGTTTCAGGAGTCCTGTGTTAGAATCCTGCCGTTGGACAGCTTTAATGAGGTTTACCTAATCATTTATTACGCATTACTTTGTATAATAAATACTGTAGAGCACACAGGAAGATAGAGTGCCCAGAAGGACGAAGTTTAGGCAGATCCATGTATATATGCACTTCTCGTGCTGGCTGAACCGTCGCGATTGCAGCTCCTGCAGACACAAGCGCCAGAGTTCCCGCTAGTAATTATTGTGTGAAACTCTATCGTGCGGACAACGTTGCAAACGTAGCGAAGTGTGGCGCGACTGCGTGAATAATCTGGATATGGCGAGAGTCAGCGCGTGGGTGACGCGTGGGGGCGATAGCAACTGCCGCGAACAGACATTCCAGGCGACGCGCGCTACCCTGGCACCACCTCGTAGTCAGCGTCGCCGCACTACGCCTTTAACGAGACAGCACTAAGGGCTCCATGTCGACGTCCAGTGTCGGACGTCGTTCTCGAACCACACTTACCCAGGCCCTCCATGGCGCAAGGAAGCTACAGAACTAATTGAATATCGCAAGCTAAAATGCGTAGAAAAGACTTGCTCACAACCTACAGACATGATAGCGTCGGATTGTAATTTGAATATATGAGAAAACATAACTCTGTTACGCGAAAACTCAAAGCCTCTTTGCAACGCCTCTACCATTCATAGACCGGCCACGGCGTTCGCCATTCGCGCGCGCCGGCGTGCGAATATCTTGGAGGCCACGGAGCGGCGCGCCCGGTGCCTTGAAATACCTCCAGATGGCACTCGCCTCCAGCGCATCGCGGCCCACGCAAGAGGCCGCGCATTTACCAGCAAGCCCCCCTTCGTGCATAGTGCTCACCGCCAGCGCTCCCCGGCAAATATTACCGCCACATAAGCTGCAGATTCCGGGAAGCGTGAGAAGTAGTCAGGGATGTTTGAGTGCTGTCACGTTCCACTCTTAAAGGCGAAGCTTAAGCGTTCTCCAAATTTTTCCTCTCACCCTTTCGCAATACCCTCCTCCTCCGCCTGCCTCCTTGCGTCTTTCATCCCCCGCTGCGCTCGTTCACTCGGCTATGAGAGACAACGCCGATGCTCGCCGCAGGAACGGGCGCCTAAGTGCTGCGCCCTAAAAAGGTTCAAAATTCACACCTTATGGCTACATAGACTGCGCAATCTGCGATAGCCATTCAGTATTTCAGTTCAGTTCAGTTCAGTTTATTGTCCTTAAAGACCCCCGGAGGGGGTATTACATAAGGGGTGGGTTTAACATAAACTCCACATTTGGTACACTTCATAAGTTATATGTTGCATATATGTTGGTTCATAAGTTGCTGCATTACGACATTATTGATAAGTTTGCATTTATTTATTGCGTCTACATCTGGCGGTGTTTCGGGCGATTCTGGTGCTTTACAGATTATTCACTGTGTAACAAGTGGGGGACAGTGTAAGCTAACATATGACGTATAACAAGTGTACCACGTAACTTGTGCCAAAATTAAAAATATGCGAGTGCCACGTAGCTGGACTGAACCAATGTATAATGTTGTTTGCCATAGCTTGGAGAAAGTCAGACAATTGTATTGCGATAGCAAGTATATAGATACTCCAGGAGCATTTCTGTCGTCACCGTCGCCGTGATGTTCCGTATAAAGTCCTAGGGCGATAATGTCGTCGCCGCGCGCTGTATGCTGTATATGCGAGTGAAAGCGTGCGAGGCTGAGTCGACGATGGCGGCGGAACTCGTGCGCGCAAGGGAGGAAAGTGGGGAGGAAGCGCGCTGTCTTCGTCGCGCGCAAGGCACCAGGGGGAGGGGTGGTATTTAGGGGGTGTTCCGCTCCGACGGCTGCTGCGTATGGCGTGGCCCCGCGGGCCCTATCTTGAAAGCGATTTGAGATGGGGACAGAGTACGCGAGTGCGGATAGGCTCGTGTGCGCTGTGTTTTCGCCTCTTAGTTCGTGTTGAAGCGACAGGCAGTACGAAGGTCAATTCGCTGGCTGCTGCTGTCGCTCTTCCTCACTGCAGCGTCTTGACAGCGAGATTCCACAGTCATCGAGTGAGATGTGTTCATGTTTGCTCGTGCATGCCTATTACATGCCTGTTAATTTAGTTAGTAAGCGAATGTTTACAAATTTATACAGCCGATAAAACTACTATCTTTACTTTGTATAGCTGTCTACTAATTTGTTATCGCAATCAATGCTCCGCCTTTCGGGTGATACTGCAACTTTCTTTTATGTATTTCGTCTAATTAAATAATTAGTTGTTATTAATTAAGCAACTACTCAAGTATTGTATTCAGAGCAAAAGTGTCAATGAGAAAATTGTAGACCATCCTGTGAAATTCCCTATCCAGGTTTCTGTTGTTCAATACAGGCTTCATAAAAGTTTTTTCCAAGCTTAGAAGAAAGCCCGCGAAATACGAAAAAGCGGTCTTTTTTTGTATTTCGCAGAACATGCAGAACCTCATTGCCATTCATCTACGGGCATGGTGCAGAAGACATTTCCCGCGTAGTTAGTAATGCTGTCACACTGCACCGTAGTGTCACACTGCACTGTAAAGCCACGCGCAGCCTCGTGGGCAGACTCGTTGAGGTTCAGAGGAACCCACTCAATCGCCCCGACGTGGGCAGGGAACCTAAAGATGGAGTGTATGGAGGTGTCGCCGTGTTTGGCGCCTTTCATAATTTGAACACCCGGCCTTTCTGGAATGTCCTCACGGCCGCTTTCGAATCGCGATACACCCTGTCTTCCGACCGTCTTGCACGTGATAGGTCACTTATGCATGCATCTTCACGTTTCTGCCACGTGAGGCGCCAATGGTCATCTCTCGCGGCTTTTAGTAAAGAATTAAAAAATATAAATCAACGTTTAATGAGAAAGACAGGGCTCGTTTTATCTAATACGATACGCAATATTTCCATTAGTGCGGTTATCTCTATTCATGCTCTGAGCGGTTGTCTGTCCCTTTAAGCTAAAGAAGCTAAGCCGTGCTCAACAAAACATTCATTTAAGCATTGAAATTTGCTTGTTGACATTAAAATTTTGTGAATTAAAATAAAGCACTCTTATTGCGATAGCTATTATACGCACCCTCCAGGCAAATTTTCACCGTCGTTGTCGGAGTCGGCGTTGCCGTGATGTTCCGTATGCAGTCTAAGTGCGATAAGATCGCGGCCGTGCGCCCTATGCTGTAGGTGCGAGGGAAAGCTTCCGAAGGAGAGCCGAGAAAGATGATGCCTTCGTACGGTGGCGCCTTCTCGCGTGCTCAAGGGGGGGGGGGGGTTCTGTGCGGAGACGTGCGCGCGCCAGGAGGGTGGGGGAGGGGGAAAGTCAGTGCGCATATCTTCTACTCCGGCTGTGGCAGCTGAGCGCGGCCACTGGCGCCCTATCTTGAAGGTAATCTGCGGTGGATTCGAAGGCTAGGCGACCCGAGATAGCTCATGGCTTCGCGGGCGCTGTGTTCTCGCGCGCCTAGTTCGCGTTGGAGCGAGAGGCAGCCTAACGAGGGATTCGCTCGCCGCTGCTGCCACTCTTCATCACGCCAGCGTTCTGACAGCGACTGTCCGCAGTCATTGAGTGAAATGTGTTCACGTTTGCCTGTGCGCACGTGACAGCATGCTTGTTAATTTAGTAAGCGAATATTTACGGCAGTTTATGCAGCTGATAATAACTAACCTTACTTCGTTAGCTTCCTAATAATTTTCTATCGCTATCAATTTGCTTCACGTTTCAGGTGAAACTGCGAGTTTTTGCAGCGAAGCTGTATTTGGCTAGGGTTCCACGTAGTCTTCGTGTCCGTGCAACAATAATAAATAAAGGCGAGCGAGGGCCGGTCCCGGAGATAGTAAAATACCGGGCCGAACCGCGGCTGAGGTGAGGCAGGCTTCAAGCACGCCGCCAACAATAATAATAATAAATAATAATAACAATAAATAAAATAAATGAATCAAGATACATTGTTTCAAGTCGGTGGGTATAATGGAATAGTTTGTGAACAGCACATGGTCTCACGAGCAGGAGGCATTGCCATATACGCAAAGGGCAAAATGTATGTACAACCATACACCTCTGACTCGCAAGAGGACAATGCCACCGACTGTGGAGATGCCTGTATCGTACAAACGAAAGACAGAATTGTGATATGCGCTGTGTATATATCTCCAGGCACCCATGTATGATATCGGGAAATTTATGACCGCGCACTTTGCATGGGTTATAATTAGCCGTGATGACACTGCCCCCGTGATCATCATTGGAGACTTCAATGTGGGCATGTCGAAATCAGACAAGAATTGGTTTACTCTGTTTGTGCTAGCGGAGTTTGGTTTGGAGTGCCACACCAATCCAAGCCGCTCAACTACTCAACAACAGTCGTGTATAGATTTACCTTAAACCAATATTCTAAGGCTGTAACCGAACCAATCAGTGCATATTGCAGGAAAAAGCTATCGTCAGTACCATTACCAAGTGATGAAAATGAATAGATGTACTCTTGTCTAACGCTGCGTGATATGCTACAGCTTCGCTGGTCACCCACCTTCACAGAGTGGAATGGCTGCTCAATTTTTTTGCATGTATCATAACGATGGGTTCATTTTGTCTATTTGTGATGTAACGACTACGATGTCTTTGTTTCCTTCATGCCTTATTCCAATATTTCTTAAGTGATTCAGGTTCATTGCCGGGTATTACGAATAAAACCGACAGTCGCGTCTATAGTTAGCGTCCCGCGAGCTTCAACACCTCGTCCACAGCATATGTTCTTATTTTCTGCGAAGAGTACATTGATCGGGCACACAGCGTCTGCAGGCGCCGCGCTTCAGCACGTGTGCATAGCTTGTGGAGATCGTTTAGCGAAGCTGTTCGTGACGTGCAGAGTAGACAGAACCCCACCAATTTGCTTCATCCCCGCCCCGGCAGCGATGTCTTGACGTGTGCTGATAGTTCTTTCCAAGTCGCGTTAAACACCTGGCGCTAATTGCTCGGGTTTCTTCACGCATCGTTAGGCCCCGTTGCGCGAGTACTGACCGTTCGTTCTGACTTCTTTATTTTCTTCCTTGCTTCTGAGGGCGATGCGCACGAATCTTCTACGCGTCAGTCTTTTTGGCCTGCCGACTCGACTCCTGCCGCACGCACAGCCGGATTAGACGCATGTACAGCTTCCATGGCTTGTCCCGCGGCGGCGAACGCTCGAGCTGTTCTTCATCGCTAACAGGCAGATGTGCCTCGACGCTGAATATTCGTGCGTGCTGGATGACCATTAGAAACAGTCTGAAACCATGCGAACGAAGTCACGCCAAGCGTCAGCAGCTGCACAGTGTATTACACGGTGCATGCAAAGTGTATGCGTTAGGTCACTTCGCTCAAGTTAAACTGTCTCTCTCGACGAAGCATATACGAACAGTCAACTTAGCGGAGGACAACAGACAATGGCTCCTATACAGCGAAGCCCTTGGCGCTCTTTGGCCACACTTGACCCTTGCGCCATTCAACACTTCATATCATCATCATCCTACAGCGAAGCTGCCGTATACGCATGATGCACGGTACGACTTGTGCAGGAAGATAGAAACATTGCGGAGAATTATGGCCGGAATGCTTCTTGGTGAAGTATTTCGATGCCATATATCTATACTGTAAGAAATACAGCCAGTTTGTGTCGTTTAACTTCATTCTGAAAGGGACGGCACCTAGAATGTCATGCCTCGTCAGGTATACGCGTAAATGCCATAAAATGCCTTCACAGGTGAGTAGTCTATTGAAGGGATACTTTCCATCACCATAACCTGTTCTTTGGCGCTCTAATAGAGGCCCCCGACTCTGTATGGGTCAAGAAGCGGAAGCTTATAGTCGTCGTTTACAAGCCAAAGAAACTAAGCGTTCTCGGCACACTTGAGATTGGTTTCGCGTTTTTCTTCTTCGGACATGCCATGCTCGCACAGCTGCGGGCAGTGAACACATCAAATGACGTGAAATTCAACACTGTGTACTCAAGCTGACGGAAACAGAGCACTGGGGTTTCGAAGCATTCTCACCTTGTGGAAGTGTACAGTTTAAACGTGCTTGTGCGTGCGTTTTTCGCTAGCAGGACACGTCTGATATGTCTCTCAAGCTGCTCGAACTTTGGCCCATATTCGAGGAGTGATTCGCATATGCAAGCGCAGTTCCTTAGGACAGGCGCTGGCCGCCCACGTCGGTGAACGATGATAGGGCCAGCTACAGCGATGAACAAGTCTCAGGAGGAGCTTTGTATATCCTTTCTCTCGTTCTTTTTATGTGTCATTACTTTTATTCATCATCATCATCATCATCGTCGTCATCATCATCATCATTATTATTATTATTATTATTATTATTATTATTATTATTATTATTATTATTATTATTATTATTATTATTATTAAGCAGTGTGATTATATCACATGATTATTTCCGCTGCCTTTGCCGTCCACTTTCCTGATGCCACCGACTACTTTTAGCCTTCCTTCAGGCGTTTTATCTCTCTTTTTTTTTTCAGCGCTCTTGGGGAACGGGCCACGCACATTTACGGCCTCATCGCGACTTAGAGCAGATTTTCCGGCCCCAGCAACAGTTTAGTCGCGATGCCTTGGACAGCCTCGACGATGAGGTCCCTCGCGCGACCAATCACGTTGGGGGAAATGACACGTGAAAGGCACTTTCTTGGAGTCAGTGCTTAAATACCGCTTCGTGGTAGGCACGCCGACTGAGAGGTCGTCATCGATAAGAGCTCGCGTGTCGGCTGGCCCCCAGGGGGTCTTTTGCGCACGGTACACGCACATGCACGTGCAACCTTGCGGAGCCACTCGAGCGGAGAAAGAGAGATCCACAGCGGGCGTGTTCGGAGACAGCCCCGCTTGGCAAGGCGCATCAGACTTCTGTCGCTATTTTTTGTTTTCCCTTCTCGTTCTTCTTTAAGGCGTCCATTAAGGCGGTGTCGGCAGCGAGCGCGCGTGCGCGCGAGCATCTGTCACCGCGCGCCAGATGCGAGACGAGGATCCCGCGGAGACGGCGCGGCACGCGTCGCCGGCGTCTTTCAGCCTTGCGCCGAGTCTCGATTCGAGCCTCTCCCGCGACATGCGCGCCTCGCGAACCCGCCCAGCGGCGCGCTTGAGTTCCTCCGGATCGGAAGGGCCGCGCCGTTTGCGTGCTGTCACCGTGCAGCAGTACACTCTGCGTGCACCGACTCCGACGCCGCGCTCCTGCTGCCGTGGCGGCGAGCTCCGCAGTGCCCGCTGACGTGACGCTGCAGGCCCTTGCTTCGTTGTTTCACGTGGCCATGCCGATAGGTATACACTGTCGGTTTACGGGGGCTCTCACCCGTTCGCGACTGCAGCGTATATAGGGCCGAGAACGTTGTTCACCGATGGCGCTTTCGAGTTTGCAGCATTGGCGAGGACGCTCCTTTTAAACGAATGCAGAACTGGCGAGAAAACACGTAAGCCTTGCAGGGGCCGTTAGGCGGCGCCGCGTTTTAGGAGGCGCTTTACAGACCGCTCCGTCGAGAGGTCTCATCGGAGTGTTGTGAGTGCGAGTGAGCGGACACTTGGTCGCAACCGCGCACTACCGGAAAGCGGAAACGCCTGCCTCTATCAGCCTCTATCTTTATCGACAGTCCAAACTCGCAGATTCTGTCGCCCATGTGAACATTCGCACACGTGGCTCTGAGCGCCACAACGGCAGCTACGTCCTTCTCTGAGCAGCAGCATCTCGCGAGCGCCTTGTTAGACCGCGACTGCTCTACAGAGACCACGCTGCGGTATATTCCGATATTGTCGCGCCCACTGTCCTCTCTGAAGGGCACCACTCTGGAAACGCGTACCTACTTTCGCCGGTCTGCATGCACAGCGCACACATCGAACTTGCACGACTCTCGTTTGCCTTCAACTGATTTCATGCGCCTTTTGCTATAACACGGAAATAATAAACCGCACGAGTCACGGACGTAATATATATATATATATATATATATATATATATATATATATATATATATAGATGTATATATGGGTTCGTTGATCACATTTCCCCAATACACGAGTGCAGGGAGGGAGCGTTTCATCGTCATGCCAGTGACCCCTATATTTGCATATTGCAACCAACATTTTCTCACGGCTATTCGCTGTCACTTATTACTCGTAGCCGCGTGCGGACCTTGCGCGCAATCGACCGTATACGCACTCCGCACGTAAGGGGTAACCGTGGAACTCGTGCGCATTCTTCTGTAGGGTGATTAGGGACGTATCCCTCTTTCCCTGCTTCCTAGATTCCCTCCCAGCTTTCTTTAGTACCTCCGGCCACTGGCGCGTGCAACTAAAAGCTCAATGACGGTATGCGTGACTCGTCGTTGCACGAGGACCCTCGATACGGACCCCGCGCAACTCGGGACCACAAGCCATGAAACCCGAGTTCCGGCAGCAGAGCGTGCGCTTGCAGCGCTTCCGGCCGAGGGTTCATGTATAGCATAGCCAAGGGGTTCGGGAAGGGCACTTGTCAGGCAAACAGAGCTCTACTTGCACTTGTGTGCAGTGCGACGAGGCTACATCTTCCACGTCAGCGTCTGTGGAGGACAATGTTGACGTTGGAAATGGCGACGACCTCGCATAAGCGCTTTGGCCACGGGGGACAAATAATTGTCGTTGAGAACTATTAAAAATGGTAGCAAGTCTCTGCCCCAACGATACGAAAGCAGGCTTTGGCTCTTCTGTCGTGAAAATTATTACAATTAGATGTCAAGGAAGAGAGCGTTTCTTAAATTCCGCTTCTTTTTTACTAAGTAGAGCCCTAAAAACGTTTAACACTAGTCAATGCTCGTAATGAAAGTATGCATGTGTACACATCGTTCAGGGAGTATATGAGCACGTGTTTAAAATCGCGTTACACTTCGCTGCAGCATATTATATCATGATTTTTCCGTGTAATGAGGATGGCAAAGTTGTGCAAAAGTGCGGTCATAATATATAAAACAAAAAATACGGTATCACGCTACGAGATCTTATACAACCTTTTACAGACGCAGTCATTATTTGATTATCTGGCAGATTACAATGAAAACATGACAATTCTAACCGGTACGAGAAATCGTGGAGTACAAAAACTTCACAATCGCAGAGGAATAGCAACGACAGGCAGGGGACTCGGACAATCTTAAACACGCGCATAGAACCTTTCGGTTGCAGCGAGATGGAAGAAAAAGAAAATGGGGGGGGGGGGGGAGAGAAAAAAATTTACACGTGAAAGAAAAAGCAAGAAAGGCACGTGAAGTTATATGAGTACATCATCCGGTAAGCACGATCAAATGCACACAATAAATGGTGGCTCATAAGTGGAAAATAACCGACAAGCCCACTTCGCAATGCAAGAAATAAATAAATAAATAAATAAATAAATAAAGAAAGAAAGAAAGAAAGAAAGAAAGAAAGAGCGACCCGGTCCTATATAGGTATTGAGACCATATAGGCATTGAGATAGGTATTGGGTTCGGTTCATGCTGTGAGACATATGTGTTCAACTTGCGAAAAATAAGAGTACCTTATTTCTCGATCGTGGTGCAATTCAAACGCGATAATAGTATTGTTTATTCTAGTATATTACCAAAAGTTAATGCCCTGTGTCGGCGACATGCCTGGAAGCTGGCAAATAAGGATAGGAGCGCGCATGCGCTTTGTGAATGTTGAAACGGTACCTAAATGAAGTTTATGTTTGATTATAACGCATTGTATGCGGGGCAAATGGAGGATTCTGTCAAAAACTGGCATTTTCTGTATCGCACGTGCAATCGCTCCTGATGTTTAACCTAAAGCTACTACAGCAATGCCACTTGCCGAGGTTGTGGGCGTCGTGTGGACGCACACCTAACATTGGGAAGGATAGTAAGCGATAGTTTGGCCATTGCTAGTTTACCTTCAAGAGGAAGTTAGCCGGGCACGTAAAATTCTGGCACAGCCTGCACACAACGCGTGCAGGGTGCGGAAAGAGTTTTGTAAGACGGTCGTTCTGATTACCTGGTACGTATATCATATCATGAGAAGCCAACAAACAAAGACACCAAGTAAAACATAGGGGTGCTCTTCCTTGGTGTCTTTCTTTGTTGGCTTCTCATGATATGATTAATAAAAATCGGGCCCCTCGGTTAACGCCCTTTCTTCTCGTTCTGGTAGTATATGCAATACTGACGGTCACGTCGTTGATAGTTAGGGCTCAAATTACAAGTAGCGTAGAGATTACACTCACTAAGAACGTCTAGCATGAAGGTTAGTTCCAGCTCTATACAAAAAAAAAAAAAAAACATGCTGTACTGCAGCGGTAGTGAGCTGACTGGTAGTGACCCTGCTGGTCGACGCCAGTGAAATCGCACGGCCTTCTCCTCACTTTTTTTTTTTTAATTTCAGGTCTCAGAATGCTACTGGAGTCTGCTTGATTCCCTGTTAGCCAGCATCTCGAGGAAAGGCGTGTCGAAGTTATTCTCGACCTGAATAGAGTTACTGTACATGCATATACCGTATTTACTCGATTCTAAGCACCCCCCTTTTTTCATTATCGCGATGCCCAAAGTGAGGAGGGGGGGGGTGCTTAGTTTCGAGAAATCTAGAATGACCCCCCCCCTCCCTCTTTTCGCTGCGACATCACGACGAGATGGGTGCGAGAAATAACATTTTATTTTGCAGACATCCAAAAGAAAAATCGGTGAAGACAGTGAACCCACTGCTTGTGTCGGATGCTCAGTCACTATCACTGCCGCTCACGAGTCCGCGCGGCTCTGCAGTCCGGCTGTGCGGCAAGATCGCGCCGCGGACGCAGTTCCACCTCGGAACTCCGACGGCTCCGGCTCGATGACAGAGCGAGCAAGCGCGCTTGGCGGCCTTGGCTGCGAGCTCTTCCTAACAAATCGGGGGGGGGGGGGGGGGGGGGGAGTGCTTAGAATCGCGAAAATACGGTACTATACTGCGAATGCGGACCCGAGCGTCGCCGCGCGACATCTGCGGCGCTTCGAAAGCATTCGTCATGACTTCTTGCACGTTTACGATACTGAGTGCAATATGCGGCCAACGATGAGTGAACAGAGACGCGGTTGTCGACAGTGCACTTTGAATGCAATGTTCAATGCAAGCATCGCCCCCCCCCCCTCCCAAAAAAAAAAAAATCAACTCTCGCTTTGTCCTGCAAGGACACATTTCTGACAGTTTCGTTCAGACCAACGCTGTTCACCATAACCGATAACGGGGCGCGCGCACTGCAGCTCACGTCGCTTCAACAGGGCTGCACAGAAATACTGCGGCGGGGTGCAGCGGCCCGTTTGGCGCGCGTGCTAGTTAGGCCTAATGGAGCCTCTTTAGCCACGCGCGGCCTCTCCCCATCCCGACCGCCGCGGGCCGGAAGGAAGCCGGCCGCAGTGAGTTACGGCGGCGACAACCGCCGCGGCCTCCGGCGCCGTCGTCTCTCGTTGAGACGTCGACAAATGAGGGGTACAGACGCGTGCACCCGATGAGAGGTCGCGAGAACGGGCCGAACAAGCCGCCACGTTTTTACGATCGGACGGGAACGCCGCCCCACTTCGGGGCCAAGAATGGTTCCCTCGATGGTGTGCGCGCGTTCCGTTTACACGTCGAACGAACCAATGAGTAATGCCACTGTATATATATATATATATATATATATATATATATATATATATATATATATATATATATATATATATATATATATATATATATATATACAGTGGCATTACCCATTGGTTCGTTCGATGAAGGTTAGTAGACGGACACGGCGCGCACAAAATAAATATCGCAGGCTCTCAGGAGATATACAAGGGGTAAGCCAGCCAAGAGCTGGCTGGCTTACCAGGCTCACTGAGCGTTCCCATTGCGTTAGAAAAGGCATCGCTGACGCGTGCTATGTACGACTAAATACCGTAATCCTCTAACAAGAAGAAAACAAAGCCTTTAAGCAAGACACCCATGCAGTGAATTTCAAAGAACACACGATCGACGCAGGCAAACTTTTTGTGCAGCATTCGTTTTAACAACAACGATGGTGAACCTGTTGATTCGCGTTTTATTTCAGAAAATGAAAATGGGGCTTGAGCAGAGTGTCACCTCACTTGCGCGTCTTTAGCTGTAGCTGACGTTCGGCGTCCGCTCGGTGTGTGATTGTTTGATCGCGACAGCAATGCGGTGTGTTTCGTTTCGGAAAACCCAGACTCGAGCACTTCAAAAACAACTGTCTTTGCCTTTGTGAGAGGTTGTCTCGAGTGGCAGATCGTGGCATGCAGGTCAGAACGCAGGTTGATGCACTTTCAAAAGCAACACGATTACTCGACCAACAAAATTAAAATGAGGAAAGAAAGAAGAAGGAGATCTGAAGTAGGACGCAACATATTGCTGTGTTTATTAGTGCTTGACGGGCGATACGCTATCTTTGTTTGAAATTGATAATTCAGCATCAGCATCATCATCAGCCTGGTTACGCCCACTGTAGGGCAAAGGCCTCTCCCATACTTCTCCAACTACCCCGGTCATGTACTAATTGTGGCCATGTTGTCCCTGCAAACTTCTCAATCTCATCCGCCCACCTAACTTTCTGCCGTCCCCTGCTACGCTTCCCTTCCCTTGGCATCCAGTCCGTAACCCTTAATGACCATCGGTTATCTTCGCTCCTCATTACATTTTCTGTCCATGTCCCCCCATTTCTTTTTCTTGATTTCAACTAAGATGTCATTAACACGCGTTTGTTCCCTCACCCAATCTGCTCTTTTCTTATCCATTAACGTTACACTCATCATTCTTCTTTCCATAGCTCGTTACTTCGTCCTCAATTTAAGTAGAACCCTTTTAGTAAGCCTCCAGATTTCTGCCCCGTACGTGAGTACTGGTAAGACACAGCTGGTTATACACTTTTCTCTTGAGGGATAATGGCAACCTAGTGTTCATGATCTGGGAATCCCTGCCAAATGCACCCCAGCCCATTCTTATTCTTCTGATTATTTCAGTCTCATGATCCGGATCCGCGGTCACTACCTGTCCTAAGTAGATGTATTCCTTTACCACTTCCAGTGCCTCATAACACCTTTAAATTGCCAATTACAAGCTCATAAATAAAGTCGCACTTCTTATTACGCTTTGAATAGCCCAGTCTGCGTGTTTCACTCGTCCACTACAGCGCACATTGCAGCTGGAGGTAGGACGTCGAGGAAAAATATGTTCTCTCGTGTAAATTTATAGATCCTTATGTATAACTGTGCAGTGACCTGGAGGAAAAGCAAAAATAAAAGCCTCTCAAGAACGGCTTTCTCGGGCGAAATGGGGCAAAGCATAAACATGGCCTCTCAATATGACTTGTGCACAGAACGTTCACTTGGAATATATATATCACTTCTGCAGGAAAAAGAAAGAAGAAAACTACGGCGTACTTGCGATATTAGCCTCATTTGCATTTTGCGTATCCCGTTGTCTTAAGCAAAAGCCTAACCCACCGTTCACAACAAGTAATGTGGTACGCATATCTCGGGCAACATCATGGAATGGGTGTAGCCCGTACGTGAACGTAAGCCTCTGCTGTGTTGACACGCAAATGCACAAAGGAGTCGTACGCTTGAAGCGGCCTCCTATCCCGCAAGCGTGTCATGTGCACATTTAGCACACGCTACAAGCACCACCCACGCCGTATCTCCGCGTTGCATGCGGACGCCTCGAATGAGTGAATGGGTGTGCGCGAGATATCGAGGGAGAAAAAACCGTGCTTCGAGCCCCATTTTCCCTTCCTTCTAGACATCGCACATGCACAAAAGCGGCGTAGTCGCGCAGGCATTAAAGGCGACGCTGAACGAATCGCGTACGTTCGCGGAGCATGCGCTAAATGGTCGTTCCCCCCTCCGCGTACTTCCCATCGGGCGCACTATATATACGCGCACGGCCGTCGTGTGCTCTCGAAGGGTAGCCGCGGGTGCATACGCAATGAAGGGACGGTCGCACATCCGCCCAGCTCTCAAGAGGGAGGGGCGTGTGGGGAGGGTGTCCGGGACTTCTCCTGTATACACGAGACGGAAGGAGCGCGCATGGCAGCTTACATAGTGCACGCGTATAGTTGAGTGCAGTGGTTGCTGACGCTGCAGTGGTTCTCAGAAGGCGCCGCCGCAGTGAAACATCGAACGTAGTGAGCGCGATTTCTTTTCCCAAGCCTGTACGCGCGGACCTTGATACGCCGTGCTTCGTGCAGCGGAAATCACGCAGGCCACAGATTTACTCGCCCAAAGGGCTGCAGAAATCACTTCCTTCGTCATCGTCGTGAGGCTACGTTATCTTGACGGCAAGCATGGTAGAGACGCGATGTGCGCCAAGTATGACAATAGATGATATTGTGTGTAAATAATAATAATAATAATAATAATAATAATAATAATAATAATAATAATAATAATAATAATAATAATAATAATAATAATAATAATAATAATAAACAACCACAGTAGAAGTCCGGGCAAAGCTCTACACTGCTGCCGAAAATATATTGAGCCACTATAGCACAATAAAGAGATACAGTTACAAATTCGGAAAGCATCAACGACGGCTCTATAACGCCGTCGCATTGGCCCTCTGAGAGCGCATTGCATCCGCGAATGAAAGAAATCGGCAATTCTCTTTTACACGCGCAGTTTCCCTCCTGAAACTTGTATACGGTGCTGGATGAGACAATATTGAATCCTGCGGCCTGCGCTTCCGAACGTGTTATCAAACGAATGCAAGCGTCTGCAGCCATATAACCCCCGTGAAAGCCGCAACAGGCGAGCTGCAGACAACCCGTCCTGTTAGGGTGACTTTTACGCCCGACAGCAATGCTCGAAACTGGGTTCGCTATGTCCATCCGGCCTTTTTCTTACGTCATTGTTGAGCCCCCTCATCATCTTTACCATATCGAAGAGAAAGGCAAATCTTTTCCTACCACCGCCATCAGTCTGTATCGAATTGCAATGTACCATTGACAACAACAACAACAACGACGACGACGACGACGACAAATGTGGTGTTCAAGGTTCCAAAACTGCACATTGGATCACGACAGACGCTGTATAGTGACAGCCTCACCGTTTGAATGTTGAGCACTTGGGGGTTCCTTAACGTGCATTCAAAACACGCTATAGGCGAGCGTTCTGGCACTTCGCCCCCTTTGAAATGCCACTGCCGGGAGTTGAGCCCGCGACCTCGTGCTCAGCTCCACAAGCACTCGGCCATCGTGGCGGGTGTGATGTGCAGTCGGGGAGATGGACGCGCTCACCACTGAGCTATACTGCGCGATGTTCGTGCTTGGTACCACGCGGACTCAAAAGTGGTTGCACGGCTTACGTGCGTGTGTTTCGGAGGCCACAGCAGTCAGTCCTCTGTAGCCGACAACACTGTAGCGGACTGTGTGCATCGCAGAGTATACTATCTGCATACCGTTCTTTCCCAAGTGCTTGCGCAGAGAGTCAGTCCAGTCTGCCTGTACTGTATACATAGACCTCCCGTCATATTTGGTGGTGCGGGAAGCGATGGTGTAGCCAGGAGGGGCAAACCGGCCACGTGCAACCCCCTCCCAATCCGCTTCGAAAAATAATTCTGGCTACGCCACATGCGGGAAGGGGTCTTTTCTTTTGTTATTATTTTATTTAAGTTGTAGTCATCACTTTAATCAACTTCACGAATGTAGATGCAGGCTTCTGGTAAGATGTGTCTCTCAGATATCATCCCCCGCAATGTCGTGCACGTTCGCAGGCATCGGTCAGGTCGAACTAATAGCCCAAAAGTGGTAGCAGCTTCCGTGTCCTTTTCCTGTTTCGGTCAGTTTCTGTCTCAAGTCGTACAAAGGAGTGCACTTTGCAAGGGCATTTTAGGCGAGCGTGAAAGAGAGAACGAAGTCACATAAAGAGTCGAAATCTTGAAGCACACGATATTCGTTGGGCCTTACTCGGCACTGTACTGAACTTATACAGTGTGGACAGATTAGGCGTAGGGAAACAGCAGAGAGATAGCGCCTCCTAGACAGCTTTGAGGTCTCGTAAGATCGTCGGAGGCTACGCGGTCTGTCCTTTGCAGGCGCAGCCGCTCACGTGCGTGCGTGCGTGTGTGAGTCACGTTGAGCGCACTTCCGGTGGTCAACTTCCGGTTAGGGAAGTCGGGGGCAGGACTGCTGCGGTAGCCGGGGCTGCGTACGGATGAGACGCGTTGCGTCTCCACTTCGTGTTCGTGCGTGCGTAAAAGGGGCCCCTCTGAGCTGGGCCGCGCGTTCCCGGCGGCGGCCGCAGTGCTGTACGGAGGACTGGCTCGTATACAGCTACGCCTTGGACTTGGAGGCCCCGACGAGTGTGTCCATCCATCCACACGCGCAGACGGAAGAACATGATTCTCTCTGAGAATGGATGTATCAAGCAAAGTTCCCGCGGAGCGGACGGCTGGCGATTTCAAAAGGAGCTTGTCACTTTTACCGTTAGCAACGCAAGCATGGCACAGCGCGGTGCGCCCACGATGGGGCATCGAAATGAGAGAACTTTAGATAAGGGAACCTCAAGCGGCTTGCGCACGCAGGAACCAGGGGCGACGGTACTGCGCAGGCGCAGACGTTGGCCTAGGGGTCTGCGCATGCGCAGTACCGTCGCACCTAGTTTTTGCGTACGAAAGCCGCTTGCGTTCCCTAATCTAAAGCTCTCTATTAGGGCAGAACCCATCTCACGATGACGGTCGACGTTAACGCGACTAGCATTAAAGCAACGTAGCGACACTTCACGCGCCGCACCGCTGCCATTCGTTGAGCGCAGTCACGTGGATCTCGAAATTGCCGCGGAGAAGCCGACCCTACGTGTTTTGTGTTGCATGTCAAATTGCGCTCACAAGTTCTCAACATGCGCTTGTCAAACTGCACATGTATGTACTGCATGGCATGCAGGTAAATGTTGCATGTAAAACTGAACACCAAATTCATGTCATGCATGCACATCATGTCGAGCACCTCACTTCATTCATGTCGTGGCATTCATGATTTGCGGGGCAAATTTACGGGCAATGATATATCGCAGCCCGAAAAACCGTTATAAGGGACATGCGAAAACATTGATACTGCGCAAATAACTAAGCGTACACAAAACCTCTTGACTTACAACTGGAACTTTATTCAGACAGAACCGTAAGAGGAATAAGGAAACGTGGTAACCATTTGACGGTGAGTGGCAGGTGCAGTGCGCCTAAAATACGCGCCAGGGGTTAATATCGCAGTTCTCCGTCCATAACAAGCTATGCAAATAACTATACAAATCGTGAAGTCCGTCTCGACCACAGCCAATAGACTGCTATTTAGAGCATTCTAGCAGATCCTGACTGTCCTGCGTCCCGGCTATACCGTGTGTCCCAGCTAACGTTAGCCAAGATCATTAAAGAAAAAGATGTTAAGATTTCAGAGAACTATATACAAATATAAGACCTACGGCAGACGGTCGTCAGGCGTCTGACTACTAAACACCGTCAGTATTAAAATCGTATCTTGCACCGTGTTTTCTAAACATTTTTTTTCCTTTAAACGCCTTGGCTAATGTTAGCTGGGACACCCTATATAGGCGAAGCCTCCCTGCTGGACACAGAAGAGGATGCGCGTATTTTTCGATGCATTTATTTCACCCATGAATCTGGATTGACCATGTCCTATAGTGAGATTGCTTCACTGAAAAATGAACGAATGAATTGATGAATCAAGAAACGGAGTACTCGTGCCTCCTTATCCTTCCTCCTTCGAACTCCTGCAGGGTGCACGCGTGGTGGCGGTGGCAGCCGCTCCACGCACGCAATCCGATGCACAACCGCGCCGCAGCCCGCGGACAGGCGTGCCGCTAAGCGTGAAGCGCGCCGCCGCGCGGCGTTTGCGTTCGCACACGCGCCCGTTGCCGCCGCCGGCGCGACGCACGCACGCACGCACGCGCAGCCCGCTCGTATCACCAGAGTAGCGCGCAAATGCTGCCGCAGCGCGAACAGAGAAAGCGAGGAAAGAACGGGGGGTGGGGGAGGGGGTCCTTTGATGTCGGGATTGAGTCCATTAGCGTGGGTTAGCGGGGGGATGTCCCGCTGATGGGTCATTAATAACGATTTCGTACAGTGCTCCTCTTCTCCCCACGTAGTTGTGTGTGGTGTGTGTGTGTGTGTTTGAGGGGCGAAATGTTACGTGTCCGCAGCCGCGTGGGCCCCGGAACGCGCTCCCGAAGCAGCACCGCCACGGCCTCGTCTGTGTCCCCGCGTCGCGTTGCATCGCGCGCCTTGCGGGACGTGACGGGCGCCGCGATAAGTTGATTCTGGCAGACGGGAGGGGGCGGGCGATGTTCGGTTCCGCGCGTTCGCCCCCCCCCCCGCTCTGTACATACACACACACACCCGCCAACAAATGTATATGAGCAGAGCGTGTGGAGGGGATAGTTGCTGCCTATATGAAGAGAGAGATGAAAAGGCGGCGAGAGGAAAAGGGGGGGGGGGAGAAGGAGGGAGCTGCGGGAGGGGTGCGCGTGTCGTGGCTTGCCTCAATGAATGTCAAGTGCCCATACTGCCCCCACTAGCATTGTCTTCTACGCCCTCTCTCCACTTGGCCTTTCTCTCTCCCTCTCTCTTCGCTTTTATATTTCCTCGCTTTTTTATATTTCCGGCCTTTTTGATATTTGTTCTTGTTCTGTATTCTTCTTGCCTCGTCGATGTGGCGGGCCACGGGTCATCTAAATGGGGCTCGCTCTGCCAGCTTGTACTAGAGGCGGCGACGTTTCAGCACGCTTTATGAGTGTGTTCGCTTCTAGCTTTCTTTCGTTTTATTTTCATGAACAAGACCAGAAACACACACACACACACACACACACACACACACACACACACACACACACACACACACACACACACACACACACACACACATATATATATATATATATATATATATATATATATATATATATATATATATATATATATATAGTTCGTTTTTGCTTGTGTGTGCGTAGAAGGCGCGTTGCTTAAGCAGTGCCGATGCTGTTGGTTGCCCAAAATGTAATTCATTAGCCTTGAGGAATAAAGTGGTTGCTTGTGCAAACCGATTAAAGAGGATATTTCTTCGTTTGTTCGGACCTCACGCGCAAATTAATGATGGCGGCCTGCATCTGTAAGAGTCCCATGAGTCGGACGTAGCAGAAGCAGGGAGTTTGTCCCTTTGTGGGAATCACACGCCGTCCGCATAATAAGAATTCTGCGGTTTACACTAAAAGAAATAAAGAACAGTCCTGCTCCTGAAACGTCTGAAACAGTTCGAGTAATGAATCGAACACTGTCGAACTTCAGTAGGATATCAGAGGCTTCGGAATAGCCGGAAGATATCTTAAAGCTTTCGCCGTGTAAGCAGAATATGATACCGGCAACTAATACGAGAAAATTCGCACACGAACCGTACATATGCACGTGTTCCCTGATGATTGCGGGATTGACCGCAGCATAATAAATTACTCTGACCAAGAGTTCTTACAGAACAATCTTAAAGAGACACGAGAATGGTGCAACGTCCGGAAAATGTCCCAGAACCATAAAAAGTGCAAGCTCGTGTGGTTTTGCTCGTTGTCTTAATCCCCCTTGTTTTCCTTACAAGATCGCTGACGTTGCAGTTGAATCGGCTCATTCATATAAATACCTAGGCGTTACACTGTTCGCCGATCTCTCACGGCACGCTAAGGCAACTAATGCATCATCCCCTAACAAATCACTAGACTTTAAGAAATGGCATCTGCGCCTCGCTTCGTAATATGTAAAATTACTAGAATATAAATCACTGGTTAGACAGAAACTCGACTACAGGACAAAGGCCTCTCCCTGCAATCTCTAATTACCCCTGTCCTGCGCCAAATGATTCCAACTTGCGCCTGCGAATTTCCTAATTTCATCACGCCACCTAGATTTCTGCCGTCCTCGACTGCGCTTCCCTTTTCTTGGCACCCATCCTGTAACGCTAATGGTCCACCGCTTATCTATCCTACGCACTACATGGCCTGCCCAGCTTCATCTTTTCTCTTAATGCCAATAAGAATATCGGCTATCTCCGTTTGCTCTCTGATCCACCACCGCTCTCTACCTGTCTCTTAATGTTGCGCCTTTCTTCGTTCCATCGCTCTTTCGACGGTCCTTAGCTTGTTCTCGAGCTTCTTTGTCAACCTCCAAGTTTCTGCCCCACCCGCCGTGGTTGCTCAGTGGCTATGGTGTTGGGCTGCTGAGCACGAGGTCGCGGGATCGAATCCCGGCCACGGCGGCCGCATTTCGATGGGGGCGAAATGCGAAAACACCCGTGTGCTTAGATTTAGGTGCACCTTAAAGAACCCCAGGTGGTCAAAATTTCCGGAGTCCTCCACTACGGCGTGCCTCATAATCAGAAAGTGGTTTTGGCACGTAAAACCCCAAATATTATTATTAGGTTCTGCCCCATATGTTAGCGCCGGTAGAATGCATTGATTGTACATCTTTCTTTTCAATGATGGTGGTAAGCTTCCAGTCAGGATCTGGCAATGCCTGCCGTATGCGCTCCAACCCATTTTTATTCTTGTCACCTGCAATCAAATCACCGCCTTCTCTCTCTCTTTCACATTTCTTTTACAACACTTTTAAGCACCCATCGTATATCGCGCCCCCATAAGGCATGTCGGAACGCACCGGCAATCGACTCCCGATTGGCCGCTCACGTGCCGAGACTAGTACCTTCCAAACAACGTTCTTTCCCGTTGCAGTAAAATCCTGGAACGACCTTCCTCACAACGGTTCGCACTTGGACGGTTCGCATTTCTTATGGTTCGCGGTCCTGGCGGGCAGCACGCTTACGGAACTGCCACCACGGAAGAACGCAAGGAAAGGAAAGGAGACACGCAAGCGCTTGGAACGCCGACAAAGAGAGGGCGGTGCGGACGTAGATATGGCCGACGCGGGTGAAATTGTAGCATCTGCACTTATCAGGCTTAATATCCGATACGGGTTGTATTTGGAGCTAAGATATATTTTGCAAGCTGGCGGAGTGCTTAAAACCTGCTTTACCCCCGCCAAAAGGGTCGGCCCAGTATCGCACTATCTTCGGAATCGGCCCATGTATGGGGAGAAATTCTCGATCTACACGGCTCGATAGACGCACGCAATTTTTCCCAGAACCTAGCCATATACACGGCTTCGCTGTAAAAAAGAAACTGAGCGTATAAGTAGTTTATACGGAGCATCCCGAGCAAGCGAATGTTGTCTTGGTGCCTGAACAAGTCTGGCGATGTCTTATGTTACGTTTCGCCTACGACGCGCGGTTTAGCCGGCGCGGCTGCAACAAAGCGGCAGACATTTTGGCCCGTTCGGCGTCGCCGCTACGCCTCCCCGCCAAGCGCGTCCAGGCATGTTCCGATGCCACGTGTCTTCATGTGCGTGTGTGAGTGTATGTGCATATTGGTGCCCACGCTTGTCGAAGCGCGGCAGCCGGGGAGAGGAGCTCCCAACAACTGTGAAGCGAGGGGGTCTGACAGGCGCCGACACGACAGTGTGAGCCACCTTCTCCTCCCCATTGTGCCCGACCGGCGGCGACACGACAGTGTGAGCCACCTTCTCCTCCCCATTGTGCCCGACCGGCGGCGACACGACAGTATGAGCCACCTTCTCCTCCCCATTGTGCCCGACCGGCGGCGACACGACAGTGTGAGCCACCTTCTCCTCCCCATTGTGCCCGACCGGCGGCGACACGACAGTATGAGCCACCTTCTCCTCCCCATTGTGCCCGACCGGCGGCGACACGACAGTGTGAGCCACCTTCTCCTCCCCATTGTGCCCGACCGGCGGCGACACGACAGTGTGAGCCACCTTCTCCTCCCCATTGTGCCCGACCGGCGGCGACACGACAGTATGAGCCACCTTCTCCTCCCCATTGTGCCCGACCGGCGGCGACACGACAGTGTGAGCCACCTTCTCCTCCCCATTGTGCCCGACCGGCGGCGACACGACAGTGTGAGCCACCTTCTCCTCCCCATTGTGCCCGACCGGCGGCGACACGACAGTGTGAGCCACCTTCTCCTCCCCATTGTGCCCGACCGGCGGCGACACGACAGTGTGAGCCACCTTCTCCTCCCCATTGTGCCCGACCGGCGGCGACACGACAGTATGAGCCACCTTCTCCTCCCCATTGTGCCCGACCGGCGGCGACACGACAGTGTGAGCCACCTTCTCCTCCCCATTGTGCCCGACCGGCGGCGACACGACAGTGTGAGCCACCTTCTCCTCCCCATTGTGCCCGACCGGCGCCGACACGACAGTGTGAGCCACCTTCTCCTCCCCATTGTGCCCGACCGGCGGCGACACGACAGTGTGAGCCACCTTCTCCCCATTGTGCCCGACCGGCGGCGACACGACAGTATGAGCCACCTTCTCCTCCCCATTGTGCCCGACCGGCGGCGACACGACAGTGTGAGCCACCTTCTCCTCCCCATTGTGCCCGACCGGCGGCGACACGACAGTGTGAGCCACCTTCTCCTCCCCATTGTGCCCGACCGGCGGCGACACGACAGTGTGAGCCACCTTCTCCTCCCCATTGTGCCCGACCGGCGGCGACACGACAGTATGCGTCACCTTATCCCATTGTGCCCGAGCAGGCACAGTCACGTGCTCGTCTATAGAGGGGTTCCTTCTTGCCCTCAACTGCGAGAGTATAAAAGCAGCTGCCCCCGGACGCCAAAGGAGGGCTCCGATTTCTTCTGTTGAGTAAAGTGCACTCCCGTCTCTCTACTTCGGTCAACCTGACCGCCAACTCTTTGCGATGTTAGAATAAACAAGTTGTTTTGTTGTTACCAGTCGACTCATGCTTTGCCGGGACCTTCGGATGCTTCCAGTTGTACCCCAGGCCGCCAGGCCAACGCTACCCTTGGGGCTTGCGACCCAGGTGCAACCACGGGCGTCAGCGCCGAGTTCCCAACAACTCGCGCCAGCGGTGCGATTACAACAACTGTCTGCCAGCGGTGAGATCGCGACAACGGAGGCCAGCAGCGAAGAGATGCAGTTGACTGTATGCTGAGCAGCTCAACAACGATCCGGGAGCAGTGCAACGAGCCCTGTGTGATGACTGGTTGCCTGCAGCGGAACGACTGCGCTGAACTCTGGGCTGCGAGGTTTGGTGAGTGCGGGACTTTCTTCTTCTGAGCTTTGCCAGGCTTTTGTTAGTGTCAGAAACAGAGCTGGTAATTGTGGCTGTCGTTGCTGCCGGGTTAGATTGCGGCAAGACAATAATAGGCAGTAGAGAAAGCAGCATTCAGAGCAGCCATGGATTTGAAGTCGTTGCGCAAACCGAAATTGCTGGAGCTTGCAAGAGAGTTGGGTCTGGATGTCTCAGACAAACGCACAAAACCTGAACTGCTAAGGGCTATTCTTGAGTTAGAAGCTGAGGATGACGAGCTGTCCGAATGCCTTGAGACCATTGAGGAGAGGGAGACTGCAAAAAAACAGGAGCGAGAACGTAAAGAACAAAAAGAGAAAGAAAAAGAAGAGCGCGACCACGCTTTGGAAATGAAGCGTCTCGAGGTAGAGATGGAACGCGCTCGTAATGGAAGTCAGGCACACGGTGCAGGAGAACGAGTATTGTTCAAAATGACTGACCTGATGCGGCCGTTTAAGCTTGGAGAGGACATTGGTTTGTTCCTGGTTAACTTTGAGCGAACGTGCGAGAAGCAGGGGTTCTCTCGGGAAACGTGGCCACAGCGCTTGCTCACTTTGTTACCCGGCGAGGCGGCCGACGTAGTCGCTCGCTTGGATAGAGAGGAGGCAGAGGATTTCGACAAAGTGAAATCGAGTCTGCTAAAAAAGTACAGGCTGTCAGCGGAGGCGTTCCGTCGGAAGTTTCGGGAAAATTAGAAAGGCAGAAGTGAGTCATACACAGAGTTTGCGTACAGGCTTATGTCAAACATGCAGGAGTGGCTCAAAGAAGAGAAAGCGTTTGGTGACCACGAGAAAGTTCTGCAGTGTTTCGGGCTAGAACAGTTTTATAGTCGGTTACCGGAGAACGTGCGGTACTGGGTCTTGGATAGGCCAGACGTTTGTACGGTGGCTAAAGCCGCTGAGCTAGCCGAGGAGTTTGTGACGCGTCGGGCTCGCGGAGCTAAGGACGGTCAAAAGGGTGAATTTGGCTCGAAGTTTGAGAGGCCGAAGTTCACACCCATGAGAGCAAAGGGGAACACACGTAGTGCGGATGCGAGTGAAAGCAGTGCGACCGAACCTAAGGAGACGGCGGCAGCCGAAGCCGAACGCAGAAAGCGGTTCGAGATGAGGCAAGCGCGCGTTTGTTATACGTGCCAGAAGCCGGGTCACTTTTCGGCGCAGTGTCCGGAAACAACACCAAAAGTTGTGTTTTTTTCATTATGCAGCACTGACGAGAACATGAAGCTTCTCGAGCCTTACATGCGAGACCTCCTCGTGAACGGGAAAGAGTGCCGAGTGCTTCGCGATTCCGCAGCTACGATGGATGTAGTTCACCCCTCTTACGTAGAACCCCATATGTTCACGGGCGAGTGCGCATGGATCAAGCAAGCCGTGGAAGCTCATAGCGTGTGTCTGCCGGTAGCAAAAGTGCTTATTGAAGGACCTTTCGGAGCGCTTGAGACGGAGGCGGCAGTGTCATCTATGCTGCCCCCCCAGTACCCGTACCTATTTTCGAACAGGTCCGATCACCTCCTGCGCGAGAAGGGGATTTTGTTTGGTGAGGCTAGCGTTCAGGCCTTAACCAGATCGAAGGTTCGGGAGCTCGCTGCAAAGGCGGTAGTTGCGGGGCCGACGTTATCAAACAATGAGAAAGGGTCAGAGGCGCAGCAAGCCGATATTCAGAGCACGCCCGAACTGAATAAACTTGAGTCTGTAACGTTAAAGGCACCAGATACCGGAGAGGAAAATCCCGATGCGGGAAAGTTAGAAAAGCTATCTGCAGATTTGCTCATCGCGCCTACGTCAGACGGACTTGATAGGTTGCTAAAAGTCAGCCGGTCGGCTTTGATAGCCGAGCAAAAGAAGGATGGTAGCCTAGAAAACATACGCTGCAATGTCAAGGAAGGTATCGCCAGGAAAAATGCGCGTTTTGTGGAAAGAGGTGGAGTCCTGTACCGGAAGTATCTAGACCGCAGAGGAGTGGAGTTCGATCAGCTGATCGTTCCTCAATGCTATCGTCAGGATCTGTTGCGCTTGACGCATGGGGGTTCGTGGTCCGGACACCTTGGAGTTAAGAAAACTAAGGACCGTCTCTTGCAAGAGTACTATTGGCCAGGGTGTTTTCGGGACGCAGACCATTTCGTGAGGACATGTGACACCTGTCAGCGGGTGGGCAAACCAGGGGACAAATCGAGGGCGCCGTTGAAGTTGGTACCTATCATTACGGAGCCTTTTAGACGGCTCGTTATTGATACAGTGGGACCTCTGCCGGTAACAGCCACGGGGTACAGACACATTTTGACTGTGATCTGCCCAGCGACAAAGTTCCCTGAAGCAGTGCCGCTTAAAGAACTCAGCTCAGTTGAGATAGTCAATGCACTACTGCCCATATTTGCGCGAGTTGGTTTTCCTGCGGAAATCCAATCAGATCAGGGCACAGTGTTTACTAGCGCTTTGACGACAACTTTTCTCGAAAGGTGTGGGGTAAAGCTGCTACACAGCTCAGTGTACCACCCACAGTCGAATTCCGTTGAGAAGCTCCACTCCGTCATGAAGCGCGTGTTGAGAGCATTGTGTTTTGAACATCGAACTGACTGGGAGCTGTGTCTGCCTGGGGTGATGTTTGCATTAAGGACCGCGCCGCATGCAGCTACGGGGTTTTCGCCAGCTGAGCTGGTGTACGGTCGCTCGCTTCGGTCTCCGCTTCGCATGCTTCGAGAATCGTGGGAAGGCAGGGGCGACGACCCAGTCGTGGTGGAGTACGTGCTTAAGCTCCTCGAACGCTTAAGAAGGGCACAGGAGTTGTCAGGTGAAGCAATGGCAAAGGCCCAGCAGAGGGCCAAGGTTTATTATGATCGGACAGCCAGGGCCCGTCGTTTTGAGGTAGGCGATGAGGTCATGATATTGCGCACATCGCTAAACAACAAACTAGACGTGCAGTGGGAGGGCCCAGCACGAATTGTTCAGAAACTGTCGGACGTTAACTACGTGGTAAGTCTGCCAGGAAAGCGGAAAGCACAGCAAGTTTACCACTGTAATCTGCTCAAACCTTATAGACAAAGGGAAGCAGTGGTGTGCATGATGGTAAACGTTCCTGAAGAGCTTCCGGTCGAGCTTCCGGGACTAGGCTCAGTGACGAACAGGGAAGACACCGGTCAAGTCATTAGTGACTTAGTCAGTGGTGCATCGCTGTCGCGTGAGCAGAAAACCGAACTACACCAGCTCTTACAAGAGTTTCAAGGTCTGTTCTCTGAGAGGCCTGGTAGGACTTCTGTCCTTACTCATGACATAGAACTTACCTGCCCAGAGCCAGTACGATCCAAGGCGTACCGGGTGTCACCCCGCCAGAGCGATATTATGGAGGCTGAGGTAAAGAAAATGCTACAGCTCGGTGTTATTGAGGCAGGTGAGAGTGATTATACCTCCCCTTTGATTTTAGTTGAGGTACCGGGCAAGGAACCTCGTCCTTGCGTCGACTACCGCAGGCTTAATTCCATCACTAAGGATCAAATTTATCCGATCCCTAACATCGAGGAGCGCCTTGAGAAAGTTAGTAGCGCTCAGTTTATTTCCACCCTAGATCTTGTCAGGGGTTATTGGCAGGTTCCACTTACAGAAGAGGCTAGTAGGTATGCGGCGTTCATTTCACCAATGGGAACATTCCGTCCTAAAGTGTTGAGTTTTGGTTTGAAGAACGCGCCATACTGTTTTTCAAGCCTCATGGATAAAGTGTTGCGGGGACAGCAAGAATTCGCTTTACCGTATCTAGACGACGTAGCGATATTCTCCGCATCCTGGTCTGAGCATATGGCACACTTGTGGGCAGTGCTAACCCGCCTGCGCGAAGCGGGCTTGACAGTAAAGGCTCCTAAGTGCCAGTTAGCACAGGCCGAGGTTGTCTACCTCGGTCACGTGATTGGTCAGGGTCGTCGCCGCCCCTCTGAAATAAAGGTGGCCGCTGTGCGAGACTTCCCGCAACCGCGCACGAAGACCGATATTCGGTCGTTCTTAGGTGTCGCCGGCTACTATCAGAGGTACATCCCCAGGTACTCTGATATCGCGGCTCCCCTGACGGATGCTCTAAGAAAAACAGAGCCTCAAACAGTCGTCTGGGACGAGACAAAGGAAAGAGCTTTTAGCGCCCTAAAGAGTGCCCTAACAAGCCAGCCTGTGCTACGATCGCCAGACTATACAAAAGGGTTCGTTGTTCAGTGCGATGCTAGTGAGCGAGGCATGGGCGTTGTACTGTGCCAACGGGAAAATGGAGAAGTAGAACACCCCGTCCTGTATGCTAGTCGTAAGCTGACCAGTCGTGAGCAGGCGTATAGCGCCACCGAGAAAGAGTGTGCATGTCTCGTGTGGGCCGTTCAGAAATTGTCATGCTATCTAGCCGGCTCGAGGTTTATCATTGAGACGGATCACTGCCCTCTCCAATGGCTGCAGACCATCTCTCCCAAAAATGGCCGCCTCCTGCGCTGGAGCCTCGCTTTGCAACAATATTCCTTTGAGGTGCGTTACAAAAAGGGGAGTCTCAACGGTAACGCCGATGGCTTAAGTCGAAGCCCCTAACGTAGGAATCAGCCTCAAAATTGTTTGTTACTGATGTTTTTCTTCCTGAGGCAGGATTTTTAACATATTGCTTTTGTTTAGTGTTTCAAAGTGATGACATGCTTTCTAGTGCAATTTTCCAATTTGTGGACGCGTTCTAAGTGCTGCTAGACTACTGTAAGGAACTAGGCAGTGGTATAGAAGGGGAAAGAGCCTGGCGGGGCTTAGTGAGGGTTGTGCCGTGCTTGCTGACTGAGCGGTTGAGTTTCAGCGTAGTTCTAACGCTTGCCGGGAACGAGAACAAAAATGTGAACTCTCCCGAAGTCACTTTGCAGTGTCCTGTGCGAACCTGAACGTGAGAACGAGGCCTTCTCTGTGCGCTGCGCTCAAGAAACGTCGAGGGACGCCCGACTTCGGTTATGAGCATCATCGAGCGACATCCCTCCGGACAGCGGATGCAGTCCCCTGTCCATCGGGATCTCCTTCCCCCGGCGGGGCGGTCTGTTACGTTTCGCCTACGACGCGCGGTTTAGCCGGCGCGGCTGCAACAAAGCGGCAGACATTTTGGCCCGTTCGGCGTCGCCGCTACGCCTCCCCGCCAAGCGCGTCCAGGCATGTTCCGATGCCACGTGTCTTCATGTGCGTGTGTGAGTGTATGTGCATATTGGTGCCCACGCTTGTCGAAGCGCGGCAGCCGGGGAGAGGAGCTCCCAACAACTGTGAAGCGAGGGGGTCTGACAGGCGCCGACACGACAGTGTGAGCCACCTTCTCCTCCCCATTGTGCCCGACCGGCGGCGACACGACAGTGTGAGCCACCTTCTCCTCCCCATTGTGCCCGACCGGCGGCGACACGACAGTATGAGCCACCTTCTCCTCCCCATTGTGCCCGACCGGCGGCGACACGACAGTGTGAGCCACCTTCTCCTCCCCATTGTGCCCGACCGGCGGCGACACGACAGTGTGAGCCACCTTCTCCTCCCCATTGTGCCCGACCGGCGGCGACACGACAGTGTGAGCCACCTTCTCCTCCCCATTGTGCCCGACCGGCGGCGACACGACAGTATGCGTCACCTTATCCCATTGTGCCCGAGCAGGCACAGTCACGTGCTCGTCTATAGAGGGGTTCCTTCTTGCCCTCAACTGCGAGAGTATAAAAGCAGCTGCCCCCGGACGCCAAAGGAGGGCTCCGATTTCTTCTGTTGAGTAAAGTGCACTCCCGTCTCTCTACTTCGGTCAACCTGACCGCCAACTCTTTGCGATGTTAGAATAAACAAGTTGTTTTGTTGTTACCAGTCGACTCATGCTTTGCCGGGACCTTCGGATGCTTCCAGTTGTACCCCAGGCCGCCAGGCCAACGCTACCCTTGGGGCTTGCGACCCAGGTGCAACCACGGGCGTCAGCGCCGAGTTCCCAACAACTCGCGCCAGCGGTGCGATTACAACACTTATGATGAGTGAGGAAACGATGCACATAGTGTTTGACCTTTGGGGTGTCGACTGCAGTGTTTTATACTTAGCACTTGAATGATACGATCAATGTGTTTTTCGTTTGATTTCTGGCGTAAACTGCTGTACTACTACATTTTGGTCTTTATAGACACCAACTTGTTTTCGCATAGCCGAATAGGGCTGTTTTTAGAATGTAGAAACCTACGCGAAGGCTTCTCAACGGTAATAATATATGAAAAGTTTGTAACACTTACGCAGCGAACGGACGGCGGACGATGAGTGTTGCGCGACGGAGCGCTGCCATGCGGGTTCATTTTGAGAGCCTATAGAAGAAAGGCCATCCCATGCGACGGCGCTTCGGTTTTCAATATGTGCACGAGCGACTGCCCGTATTTTTCTTGTCATCATCTAAACATTCTTGCTGCGTTAGCGCTAGCTTGCTATTATGTATATGGCCCATCCGGCATGTCTTAATGCAAAAGCTTCTGCTGCATAACGTCCTTGAAGCGTTGTCGCATTATATCGTATTGAGGCGTTGTGTCGCCAAGGCAAACTCGGTCCTAACCCTACGAGAGCGGATATAGACAAAGAATCGGGGTGTCCCGTTGCCGCGTCCTCGCTCAGGGCATTTCATCATCGTCATTGTAATCAACCTATTTTCACGTCTATATTTCGAGGCTCCATTGGCTTTTGCTGGAACTGTGCTGGCTGTTGCTGAGCTGAGCGCAGCCGGTTTGAGAGAGCGTTCGTGTTCACTGGTTATCGAGTGCAGAGAACGGCCGGTATTCGTGCAAACAGCTGTACCGATTTTCTGGCCACATATACCTGTAGACCTGAATGGATTTGTTCTCCGGGTTTATTTGTCCCCACGTCTCATGGGGCAGCGCTCGTTCGAGACAGTTCTTATCATTTTGAGTGCACTGGACCGCGCTAGTTGTGCTACCTGTGGTCGATTTTCAGCGCCTGTACGTCTCCCGTGATGCGCGGCCGTTCTCGTTGCTGGGAGGTGACGTAGAGCAACTTTCGCTGTAGAGTTCCATCTGTTCGTTTTTTACCTTTACTGGTCCGGCATATCGATCGTCACTAACCTTTCCTTCTTTAAGAAATAATTGCAGTACCCATTCTCTTTCTCTTTTATTTATCATTCTTTCTTTTTATTGGCACGAATCCACTCTTTAAGGATTGGTCCATAATCGGGTAGCACAAAAGTAGATGTGGAGCCTTGGTCACATACCCACTCTAGGGTATTGCCCGACAACTGGGCAGGTGAAAATAAAATAAGAAATGAAAATAATTCTAGCAAAACTAGGTTAGAATCAAGGAATATATTGGAGATAATGAATTTCGAATATAAAGGAGAGAATAAGGAAAAGAGAAAAACTAACCTGATTTAAGAAAAGAAAAAAAATTGAATGCGAGAATTTAAAGATTAAAACGCGTTGAATTCACAAGAAAATCCTGGATGATAGCGCGAACCTTCCCATCACCGTGCCGAATATTCGAGATTCTCAATGACAGAAAATTACGAACAGTCATATCTAATCCAAAAATACGAAACGGGGCTTTTAGTGTTCTTTTTCCTGAGCTAAGAAATCGTCGACCCCCCCCCCCCCCCCAGATATGCAAAAAAAATTCTATGGTCTCATTTTCTCTGAAAAAAAAATCAAAGCCATTCCGCCCTGCGAAGATGGATCACCAGCGGAGCTGTAGACGTCGTGCTAAGAAAACTTGTGGTAAAGACTTTATTGCATCACTCATTGTCACTTGGTAACGACGGCCACAACGGCTTTGTGGTCGCTATGATATAAATTGATCGGCATACTAGCAACTGCAGAGACTTTCTTTGAGAATTTCAAATCGATGCACGTACGCCGCTGGGCGGTCGGTTGGGCCGGATCAGTGTGGCATCGCAAGCGCAATGTCTCCAACACCAAACGCGTGAACTACTCCTTCTTCGGTCCCGACGCATCCACACTGAGATCACCGACAACGACCAGAGGGGTAGCGTCATCGCAACTAATCCACGCAAAGTGAGTAGCCATGAACCTTTCGACGTCGCAGTGAGATGAGTTCGGCGATACATACACGGTAGCTACCACGATCCCGTCCTCCGTGTGTGCTGCACACATGCCACCGCACGCAGCAACATCTTCATCCTGCGAGTCCAGGACATACGGTCGCACGTGTGTTTTGTCCTTTGCGTATACTGCAACACCACCCGCGCGCGATTCCACACGCCTGCCAAACACGATTCCGGTGTGGCCATCGACTTCATACAACGCATCCGACCGCGTTTCGGAGAGGCACAACGTGGGTATCTCGCTGAGAACGGCATCGTGCGTGAGATCGACATGGCTTCGCTTTGATCTGTTCCAGGGGGCCGGTATTCGGCGCGTCTAGATACTTCCCGCCTGGCCTGTCGCTTACGGTCGGCCTCTCGGGCACGATCTTCGGTGGTGTCTGCCGCAAGCCGCTGTCGATCGTACTCTGGTTCGCGCCGTTGCGCTTGGTAAGCGAGCTGCTCTTCGGGAATCCTAACCGTACGCGTAGCCTCCCCATCGCAACTCATACTTCTTACGGGGCTCTGCCTTAAGGGGCTATGAGCCATTTAATTTTTCGCTTGCTTACAGAGGTATGAGCGCTTACGCTGTTATGAGCCGTAGATGATGAACGCGACGGAACTGCACTCCTAGAGAAATAAGAAACTCCCCATGATTGTCACAAAGGATTTCAACGTGGACCTCTCCAATCCGGCCAGCCAGTGGTTCCCCCGTTACATGTAAGAAGTGTTTGGCGTCACCCTAAATATCACGAACCGAGTGCCCAATACGCGACGTGGCGGTGTCTCCGGCGCGGGTGGATGATAGGTGGCGCAGGCGTAGGTGTGCGATTACTGCGCGGCGCGCGCTTTCGTGAACGGATAGCGTCGGGTAGGCTTAGCCGCAGCAGGTGGGTTGACTGTCTCGGGCCGCGCAGGTGGGTACGTTAATGTTATGTCGACATGGCCTCTACGAACGCCACGCCGGGCACATTTGGCACCCCGGGACTGCGGCCTGAAGAAAGAACACCCAAACGCAGACAGATACCGAAGCGATGAACAATTTATTCAGAGCGCGGCCTCTTAAATAGGTTATGCATGACTACCACAGCGCCCCCTGAGGGCGAAAAGGTTTCGGTTCCGAAACCGAAACCTCGATATAACAGTTTAAATAAACCCCACATAGTCTATATATAGACTTTGTGGAAGGTAACGCATCCTGTTGCAGTCGTGTGAAGCCGTATACATAGGCGACAACACGTCATTTCGGCGCGAGTGCAACTTTTTGCAAATTTAACCGAAATCCCCCTTGCGCATGAGACGGTGACGCACAGTTTTCTACATGGTCTCAACGATCTAATTCTGTATTTATTAAAACGCCACAAGAAAGTGGCAAAGCGCGAGGCACAGGCAACTGCGGTTTCGGGCCTCATATTGACGTGTTTATGTACTGTGCGTTGTTGCTTGACTCGATGTTTACGTTTAGCTTGTGCTTGTTCCTAACTACACATACACGCAAGATCCCCATCAAACAAATTTTAGAACTGCTAGAAGAAAACAACATGTGCGAAGGTTCGCTTTCACAGCCTTTATCCCACACATCAGTGGCAAGGATGAAACGATCTATGCCATAGTGCTGGGTTTCTAAAGTCGGCTTCGCCGCAATACAGGGGTGTTGACTTGTGACACTGATTTCGATCTCCCGAGCGACGAAGATATGAGCTCCCAAGCTACACCTTCCTCTTAAGTTCTATAATTCCCTGTAAAATCAAGCATGAGTGGAAACGGCAAATCAGATGACCGAGTGCTCTATGCTGTTACGTTTCGCCTACGACGCGCGGTAAAGCCGGTGAGGATACAACAGACGCCAGGGCTTCGTTCAAAGCGGCAGACATTTTGGCCCGTTCGGCGCCGCCGCTACGCCTCCCTGCCAAGCGCGTCCAGGCATGTTCCAATGCCACGTGTCTTCATGTGCGTGTGTGAGTGTATGTGCATATTGGTGCCCACGCTTGTCGAAGCGCGACAGCCGGGGAGAGGAGCTCCCAACAACTGTGAAGCAAGGGGGTCCGAGCGGCGCCGACACGACGGCTGCTCCTCCTTCTCTTCCCATTGTGCCCACGCTTGTCGAAGCGCGGCAGCCGGGGAGAGGAGCTCCCAACAACTGTGAAGCAAGGGGGTCCGAGCGGCGCCGACACGACGGCTGCTCCTCCTTCTCTTCCCATTGTGCCCACGCTTGTCGAAGCGCGGCAGCCGGGGAGAGGAGCTCCCAACAACTGTGAAGCAAGGGGGGTCCGAGTGGCGCCGACACGACGCTGCGCCACCTTATCCCTTTGTGCCCGAGCGGCACCGTCACGTGCTCGTCTATGGAGGGGTTCCTTCTTGCCCTCAACTGCGAGAGTATAAAAGCAGCTGCGCCCGGACGCCAAAAGGAGGGCTCCGATTTCTTCTGTTGAGTAAAGTGCACTCCCGTCTCTCTACTTCGGTCAACCTGACCGCCAACTCTTTGCGATGTTAGAATAAACAAGTTGTTTTGTTGTTACCAGTCGATTCATGCTTTGCCGGGACCTTCGGATGCTTCCAGTTGTACCCCAGGCCGCCAGGCCAACGCTACCCTTGGGGCTTGCGACCCAGGTGCAACAACGGGCGTCAGCGCCGAGTTCCCAACAACTCGCGCCAGCGGTGCGATTACAACAACTGTCTGCCAGCGGTGAGATCGCGACAACGGAGGCCAGCAGCGAAGAGATCCAGTTGACTGTATGCTGAGCAGCTCAACGACCATCCGGGAGCAGTGCAACGAGCCCTGTGTGATGACTGGTTGCCTGCAGCGGAACGACTGCGCTGAATTCTTGGCTGCGAGGTTTGGTGAGTGCGGGACTTTCTTCTTCTGAGCTTTGCCAGGCTTTTGTTAGTGTCAGAAACGGAGCTGGTAATTGTGGTTGTCGTTGCTGCCGGGTTAGTTTGCGGCAAGACAATATTAGGCAGTAGAGAAAGCAGCATTCAGAGCAGCCATGGATTTGAAGTCGTTGCGCAAACCGAAATTGCTGGAGCTTGCAAGAGAGTTGGGTCTGGATGTCTCGGACAAACTCAGAAAACCAGAACTGCTAAGGGCTATTCTTGAGTTAGAAGCTGAGGATGACGAGCTGTCGGAATGCCTTGAGACCATTGAGGAGAGGAGGCAGAGGATTTCGACAAAGTGAAATCGAGTCTGCTAAAAAAGTACAGGCTGTCAGCGGAGGCGTTCCGTCGGAAGTTTCGGGAAAATGAGAAAGGCAGAAGTGAGTCATACACAGAGTTTGCGTACAGGCTAATGTCAAACATGCAGGAGTGGCTCAAAGAAGAGAAAGCGTTTGGTGACCACGATAAAGTTCTGCAGTGCTTCGGGCTAGAACAGTTTTATAGTCGGTTACCTGAGAACGTGCGGTACTGGGTCTTGGATAGGCCAGACGTTAGTACGGTGGCTAGAGCCGCTGAGCTAGCCGAGGAGTTTGTGACGCGTCGGGCTTGCGGAGCTAAGGACGGTCAAAAGGGTGAATTTGGCTCCAAGTTTGAGAGGCCGAAGTTCACACCCATGAGAGCAAAGGGGAACACACGTAGTGCGGAGGCGAGTGAAAGCAGTGCGACCGAACGTAAAGAGACGGAGGCAGCCGAAGCCGAACGCAGAAAGCGGTTCGAGATGAGGCAAGCGCGCGTGTGTTATACGTGCCAGAAGCCGGGTCACTTTTCGGCGCAGTGTCCGGAAACAAAAACAAAAGTTGTGTTTTTGTCATTATGCAGCACTGACGAGAACATGAAGCTTCTCGAGCCTTACATGCGAGACCTCCTCGTGAACGGGAAAGAGTGCCGAGTGCTTCGCGATTGCGCAGCTACGATGGATGTAGTTCACCCCTCTTACGTAGAACCCGATAGGTTCACGGGCGAGTGCGCATGGATCAAGCAAGCCGTGGAAGCTCATAGCGTGTGTCTGCCCGTAGCAAAAGTGCTTATTGAAGGACCTTTCGGAGCGCTTGAGACGGAGGCCGCAGTGTCATCTATGCTGCCCCCCCAGTACCCGTACCTATTTTCGAACAGGTCCGATCACCTCCTGCGCGAGAAGGGGCTTTTGTTTGGTGAGGCTAGCGTTCAGGCCTTAACCAGATCGAAGGTTCGGGAGCTCGCTGCAAAGGCGGTAGTTGCGGGGCCGACGTTGTCAAACAATGAAAAAGGGTCAGAGGCGCAGCAAGCCGATATTCAGAGCACGCCTGAACTGAATAAAATTGAGTCTGTAACGTTAAAGGCACCAGATACCGGAGAGGAAATTGCCGATGCGGGAAAGTTAGAAGAGCTATCTGCAGACTTGCTCATCGCGCCTACGTCAGATGGACTTAATAGGTTGCTAAAAGTCAGCCGGTCGGCTTTGATAGCCGAGCAAAAGAAGGATGGCAGCCTAGAAAACGTGCGCTGCAATGTCAAGGAAGGTATCGCCAAGAAAAATGCTCGCTTTGTGGAAAGAGGTGGAGTCCTGTACCGGAAGTATCTAGACCGCAGAGGAGTGGAGTTCGATCAGCTGATCGTGCCTCAATGCTATCGTCAGGATCTGTTGCGCTTGTCGCACGGGGGTTCGTGGTCCGGACACCTAGGAGTTAAGAAAACTAAGGACCGTCTCTTGCAAGAGTACTATTGGCCAGGGTGTTTTCGGGACGCAGACCATTTCGTGAGGACATGTGACACCTGTCAGCGGGTGGGCAAACCAGGGGACAAATCGAGGGCGCCGTTGAGATTGGTACCTATCATTACGGAGCCTTTTAGACGGCTCGTTATTGATACAATGGGACCTCTGCCGGTAACAGCCACAGGGTACAGACACATTTTGACTGTGATCTGCCCAGCGACAAAGTTCCCTGAAGCAGTGCCGCTTAAAGAACTCAGCTCAGTTGAGATAGTCAATGCACTACTGTCCATATTTGCGCGAGTTGGTTTTCCTGCGGAAATCCAATCAGATCAGGGCACAGTGTTTACTAGCGCTTTGACGACAACTTTTCTCGAAAGGTGTGGGGTAAAGCTGTTACACAGCTCAGTGTACCACCCACAGTCGAATTCCGTTGAGAAGCTCCACTCCGTCATGAAGCGCGGGTTGAGAGCATTGTGTTTTGAACATCAAACTGACTGGGAGCTGTGTCTGCCTGGGGTGATGTTTGCATTAAGGACCGCGCCGCATGCAGCTACGGGGTTTTCGCCAGCTGAGCTGGTGTACGGTCGCTCGCTGCGATCTCCGCTTCGCATGCTTCGAGAATCGTGGGAAGGCAGGGGCGACGACCCAGTCGTGGTGGAGTACGTGCTTAAGCTCCTCGAACGCTTAAGAAGGGTACAGGAGTTGTCAGGTGAAGCAATGGCAAAGGCCCAGCAGAGGGCCAAGGTTTATTATGATCGGACCGCCAGGGCCCGTCGTTTTGAGGTGGGCGATGAGGTCATGATATTGCGCACATCGCTAAACAACAAACTAGACGTGCAGTGGGAGGGCCCAGCACGAATTGTTCAGAAACTGTCGGACGTTAACTACGTGGTAAGTCTGCCAGGAAAGCGGAAAGCACAGCAAGTTTACCACTGTAATCTGCTCAAACCTTATAGACAAAGGGAAGCAGTGGTGTGCATGATGGTAAACGTTCCTGAAGAGCTTCCGGTCGAGCTTCCGGGACTAGGCTCAGTGACGAACAGGGAAGACACCGGTCAAGTCATTAGTGACCTTATCAATAAAGCACCGCTGTCGCCTGAGCAGAAAACCGAACTACACCAGCTCTTACAAGAGTTTCAAGGTCTGTTCTCTGAGAGGCCTGGTAGGACTTCTGTCCTCACTCATGACATAGAACTTACCTCCCCAGAGCCAGTACGATCCAAGGCGTACCGGGTGTCACCCCGCCAGAGCGATATTATGGAGGCTGAGGTAAAGAAAATGCTACAGCTCGGTGTTATTGAGGCAGGTGAGAGTGATTATACCTCCCCTTTGATTTTAGTTGAGGTACCGGGCAAGGAACCTCGTCCTTGCGTCGACTACCGCAGGCTTAATTCCATCACTAAGGATCAAATTTATCCGATCCCTAACATCGAGGAGCGCCTTGAGAAAGTTAGTAGCGCTCAGTTTATTTCCACCCTAGATCTTGTCAGGGGTTATTGGCAGGTTCCACTTACAGAACAGGCTAGTAGGTATGCGGCGTTCATTTCACCAATGGGAACATTCCGTCCTAAAGTGTTGAGTTTTGGCTTGAAGAACGCGCCATACTGTTTTTCAAGCCTTATGGATAAAGTGTTGCGGGGACAGCAAGAATTCGCTTTACCGTATTTAGACGACGTAGCGATATTCTCCGCATCCTGGTCTGAGCATATGGCACACTTGCGGGCAGTATTAACCCGCCTGCGCGAAGCGGGCTTGACAGTCAAGGCTCCCAAGTGCCAGTTAGCACAGGCCGAGGTTGTCTACCTCGGTCACGTGATTGGTCAGGGTCGTCGCCGCCCCTCTGAAATAAAGATGGCCGCTGTGCGAGACTTCCCGCAACCGCGCACGAAGACCGATATTCGGTCGTTCTTAGGTGTCGCCGGCTACTATCAGAGGTACATCCCCAGGTACTCTGATATCGCGGCTCCCCTGACGGATGCTCTAAGAAAGACAGAGCCGCAAACAGTCGTCTGGGACGAGACAAAGGAAAGAGCTTTTAGCGCCCTAAAGAGTGCCCTAACAAGCCAGCCTGTGCTACGATCGCCAGACTATACAAAAGGGTTCGTTGTTCACTGCGATGCTAGTGAGCGAGGCATGGGCGTTGTACTGTGCCAACGGGAAAATGGAGAAGTAGAACACCCCGTCCTGTATGCTAGTCGTAAGCTGACCAGTCGTGAGCAGGCGTATAGCGCCACCGAGAAAGAGTGTGCATGTCTCGTGTGGGCCGTTCAGAAATTGTCATGCTATCTAGCCGGCTCGAGGTTTATCATTGAGACGGATCACTGCCCTCTCCAATGGCTGCAGACCATCTCTCCCAAAAATGGCCGCCTCCTGCGCTGGAGCCTCGCTTTGCAACAATATTCCTTTGAGGTGCGTTACAAAAAGGGGAGTCTCAACGGTAACGCCGATGGCTTAAGTCGAAGCCCCTAACGTAGGAATCAGCCTCAAAATTGTTTGTTACTGATGTTTTTCTTCCTGAGGCAGGATTTTTTTAACATATTGCTTTTGTTTAGTGTTTCAAAGTGATGATATGCTTTCTAGTGCAATTTTCCAATTTGTGGACGCGTTCTGAGTGCTGCTAGACTACTGTAAGGAACTAGGCAGTGGTATAAAAAGGGGAAAGAGCCTGGCAGGGCTTAGTGAGGGTTGTGCCGTGCTTGCTGACTGAGCGGTTGAGTTTCAGCGTAGTTCTAACTCTGGCCGGGAACGAGAACAAAAATGTGAACTCTCCCGAAGTCACTTTGCAGTGTCCCGTGCGAACCTGAACGAGAGAACGAGGCCTTCTCTGTGCGCTGCGCTCAAGAAACGTCGAGGGACGCCCGACTTCGGTTATGAGCATCATCGAGCGACATCCCTCCGGACAGCGGATGCAGTCCCCTGACCATCGGGATCTCCTTCCCCCGGCGGGGCGGTCTGTTACGTTTCGCCTACGACGCGCGGTAAAGCCGGCGAGGATACAACAGACGCCAGGGCTTCGTTCAAAGCGGCAGACATTTTGGCCCGTTCGGCGCCGCCGCTACGCCTCCCTGCCAAGCGCGTCCAGGCATGTTCCAATGCCACGTGTCTTCATGTGCGTGTGTGAGTGTATGTGCATATTGGTGCCCACGCTTGTCGAAGCGCGGCAGCCGGGGAGAGGAGCTCCCAACAACTGTGAAGCAAGGGGGTCCCAGCGGCGCCGACACGACGGCTGCTCCTCCTTCTCTTCCCATTGTGCCCACGCTTGTCGAAGCGCGGCAGCCGGGGAGAGGAGCTCCCAACAACTGTGAAGCAAGGGGGTCCGAGCGGCGCCGACACGACGGCTGCTCCTCCTTCTCTTCCCATTGTGCCCACGCTTGTCGAAGCGCGGCAGCCGGGGAGAGGAGCTCCCAACAACTGTGAAGCAAGGGGGGTCCGAGTGGCGCCGACACGACGCTGCGCCACCTTATCCCTTTGTGCCCGAGCGGCACCGTCACGTGCTCGTCTATGGAGGGGTTCCTTCTTGCCCTCAACTGCGAGAGTATAAAAGCAGCTGCGCCCGGACGCCAAAAGGAGGGCTCCGATTTCTTCTGTTGAGTAAAGTGCACTCCCGTCTCTCTACTTCGGTCAACCTGACCGCCAACTCTTTGCGATGTTAGAATAAACAAGTTGTTTTGTTGTTACCAGTCGACTCATGCTTTGCCGGGACCTTCGGATGCTTCCAGTTGTACCCCAGGCCGCCAGGCCAACGCTACCCTTGGGGCTTGCGACCCAGGTGCAACAACGGGCGTCAGCGCCGAGTTCCCAACAACTCGTACCAGCGGTGCGACCACAACAACCGGTGCCATCGGTGGGATTCAAACAATGCCTACATCCGTTCGATGCATGCATACGTGCAACGAGCACAGCGGCCAGGTAGCGCATAAAAAAGATTAGAATATATATATATATATATATATATATATATATATATATATATATATATATATATATATATATATATATATATATATATATATATGTGTGTGTGTGTGTGTGTGTATGTATATATATATATATACAGGCAGGAGTGTATACGCATTCCTGTGCGCCATCACCTGAAGCGCGTTAAAAGACTATATCGATAGTACTTTGCCTGCCAAGGGCGGAGTGTCCGACCCCACTTACGCTTCGTCGGCGGAGGAGTTGAATGAGCCGGGAACTCCACCTGACTGGAAGGGAGGACGCAGGTTATTTCACTCAACCTTCAAGGAGAGAGTAAGTCCCGCAGTCAACTCTCCACCGGCTTTGCACGGAGTAACAGAATTCTGGCGAGAGTAACACAGTTGTTATGCTCTGGCTACACTCCCTACAGTTGTAAGAGTGTAGGCGAGTCGGCTTGTCGAGACGAGATCTGGTTCTCGGATTCACGCAGACGCTAGCAGGTCGGACCCGAGTAGCATTGGACTGGGCCGTCAGCCAGACTGGGAAGGGTGCACAGGGTGAATCGTTCAACCCGATTGGAGAAAAGTACGTGCACGCGGTTGTGTCGGTCTCGGTCAACCCGACTTGTGACTCTACCCACATTCATCGAGTTCAATTAAACGAAGCTAGCGAAAGGATGTAATCTAGTCGTGTGGAAATGCTTAGCCGCAAGAGCTGGACAATAAACGGTTTTTCTATTAACGCTATAGCGTTAATAGAAAACAAGCACCACACGTGAGTGAAGTGCTCCCACAGCCCTTATAAGGACTGTGGGAGCACTCCTCTCGTGTGGTCGCTGTTTTGTTGTATACTGTGGGTAGACTAACTTGCAGGAACCCGACAGGTGCTGAACAGGCGAGGTCAACCTGACTCTCCACCTGCCGTGCTTACACGTGCCTAATTTTCGCGTGTCTGACAGCAACTTTGTTCCTTGCACAGGAGGCCTGTGAGAGAGGCAGATACCATCGTACGTGGAGGTTTGAAGTGTAGAAAGAGCATCTGACGCTGCGCCCAAGTGTCAGTAAATCCCAAACCGTCAGTCCTACGGCTATGTTTAGATGCATTTTCCCAAGTGACTCCAAGAGACTGGAGTCAAACTGCGGCAAGTGTTCCGATTGCTATAGGTGTAAACGGAAAAGAACGGGCGTCGATTGACGTGCCGCCACAGGTCGGCTTCATATACATATTTCAGTCTTGTATACATCGCACTCTTGGTTTACAAATAGGCGCTATGCATGAAACTGCAAAGAATGCCGAACCTAATCGGATTCACCCAGAAAAGGTGGCCAACGTTTTTGATAGGTGGGCGTATACAAGGCACTTTGAAAGGGCAAGATTTACCACATCAAAACATCAGTCGGAAGGCAATTAAGTTATTTTTTTCAGTCGTGCTTAGCGAAATTTAACTTGTTTCGTCTCCAGTAGTTACACTTTGGCTATGCCTGAGAGGGCGTTTGTCGAGACATTATGAACTCGCTGAGAACTCGCACGCTGCGGTTGTGAGCAGCAACTTTGAACAACAGTCGCACTTTCTTGGCATTAGGTCAATGACTCAATCCAAGTAGTGTAAGAAACACACGCTGCGTTAGCAAGCAGAGCGCACGCTGGGTGATTGCGCCTTTCGCAGAAACATGCATCTCTATGACAACGCGCGGCATGACGGGAAATCTCCTCCGTAGAGAGTTTTGTAACGAGCAGTGCGCGGCGCATTACAGCGAAGTGTTCTCATTATAAAGAAAGGCAAAATTGTACTTTTTTTTCAATCCGTATTGTCATAATATTGCAAAGTTTAACCTACGCTTCCGTATGGCTCTACACTCTGATTCAACTCATGGAGAAGTTGATGTTTTAGTTGAAGCAGTCTACATCCATAACACAGTGATCCTGTTATGGCCCTGTAGCCTATACAGGGACACTATCGCCGCATAGAGTAACTGCGTGTGTTGCAAAACAGGATTGAACCACTCTCGCGCCGCCGCGTGCCGACGACGAGCTTAACGCCTAATTTGTGACTGCAGCGTGATTTTTCTCAACGCCTTTACAGCCTTTCCGAAAAACGCTTATCTCAACACGTTTGCATTGAAACTGGTGTTTCCACTTAAGCTTGGGAACCTGAAGCAGTAGCGTAGCCAGAACCAGAATCAGGCTGCGGGTGTGGCTACTAACAACCTGCTTATATTTCTTAGGACGGTGTTCTTATAGCGACAGACAGCATTTCGGCGCACTATTAAAAATTGAAACTCAAAGTAATATGACTATAGTTAAAGCAATAATCTAGACGCTTTATGAGAGGTTCACGGCTGCAATTAACAAGATACAAGCTTTTCACTTTGCATTTCCCGCCCGCAGGAACAGGCGGGACTTAATGTAGCCGTCAATCGAGCAAATTGGCGCATAAACCCCAGGCACAAGGACATCCTGCAGGCGACGGCTATCATTTGTGCCGTCTCATATTCTCCTCTACCTGGGAACGATGCTGTGGATTCGCGTCAATGACCAGGGTGTTCTCCGCGCAAGCTCACAGACGTCCCAAGGAGAACATGCGGGTCTACCACTTTTTTCTGGCTGCGATGAAATGGCATGCCACAAGTACATGGCTGCTATAGGGCTTTCGATTACTCGATCTCAAGGCCCGTGCGAAAATTTATATCGTTTCGTCTGCGACGGGTGGAAACACCAACACCACCTGCTGTCCATCGTGGACGCCACGGAAGATGCGATGTATGGTCGCGCGCTCAACGCGACCGAGTGGACCATCGAAGACGGCGGCAGCCAGTATTTCGCAGTGCCGTCGGGATTGAACGTCGAGAAGAAGGTAGCCGGCCTTGCCAAGTCGTGCATGGAGCTTTCACAGAGCAGCTTGCCCGACCTCAAGAAGTTCATGGGCGCGCCATCTCCCGTGGCCAAAGACCTCTCGCTTGGATCTGTTAGATGCTGATCGATCTGTCTGGCAACTGGAACGTGCATCTGTGGTTCCACGTGAGCTTCGAACTGGCTCCTCTTCGCGGCGGGACCGGGGAGCCCGTGCTAAAGATTGGCCACAGCGCTGACTTTTATGCCTGGATTGCCACCACGCAGACGTTCGTCAGTCAGCCAGCGGAGACGGCAGCGTCACTCCTGTACCGGCGGTACGTGCGAGCCAGGTTACGGCTATTCGATGCTTCTGAAGCGGTCGACGACGAGGTCATCGCCAAAATCGAGGCAATGGACCGCGGCTCACACTACAGGTCCTGGGCCCCGCCATGGCCGAGCCGGACTCAAGAGTTCTGCGCATGTCGATCCGCAACCTCACAGACAAAGCGACTCCAGACATTGCTGCTGGACGGCTGCTGCTCCTGTTGAACGAGTACTTCATCTGGGCACGCCGCTTTTCAGCTCGGGACATCGTGCAAGTGGAAAATCCTGGCCTGCTTCGGTCCGTCGTCAACCTACTGGGACTCGCATCCGATACGCTAGAGGCGCTCACGCTAAGCCTAGGACTTCGCGTTGCTCACGAGTTGGGCTGGATGGCTAGCCGAGAGATCGCGGATGTCACGCTGGAGCTTGCTGGCCTACCTCCGTCGGCGCATTGGCGTCGCTGCCTCATTCAGGTCGAAAGCACCGTGGGCATTCATTGGATGGCTCAATTTGTTTCCGAAGCACCGAGAAGCTGAGGCTGTCGTTCGGGACGTGCGGGACGTTCTCGTTGACGCGGTGGGGCGCCACAAGAAGACCTTGCTCCATCTTTGGGCCCTGGGCGCCATTGTACTGTGGAACAGCGAGAACTTCCTAGCAATTGTGCTGCCAGGACCGACACGCGGAGTTCGCTTCTTCGTCGACTGGTTGAACCTGATGAACGGGTGCTGGCGCCTCCTGGAGCAAGACATAACGAACGTTCTCAAGCCAGGTTCCTTTTTGAGCCACCGATGGAGCTTTCATGGCGCGCTGACTGTCGCCGAAAACTACTTTGTTTTCCCGCTGTTCCATCCATACCTCCCGGCGGCCGTTAACTACGGCGGCGTCGGACGCCTCCTCGCTGACGAAGTGCTCAGGGGCCTGTACCACGATCATCTCTTCAACGTGAACCCCCTTCGCAAGCAAAAGATCCGCAATGATAACATTCAGCAGACCAGCGACACTTCCACTGCGCCACAGGAGTGGTTTCCAAATTACGTGGACTTGAAGGCCCTCCTGGCCAGCCTGGCTGCCTACAGGCTCGGCATTGCTCGAAACACAAGCAGTGCGTACGCCAAAGAGTCAAGCTTCGCGCAAGACAGACTCTTTTTCGTGGCGTCTTGCTACGCTCTGTGCTCCAGCGGCAACCACGTGGTCGTGCTGTATGGGGATGCAAGCCATCGCTGCAATGAGCCCGTCAAGGCGCTGCCCGAGTTCGCGGCAGCGTTTTAGTGCGTAAAAACACAAGCTCTGCAATAGGCTTCGCATGAGCATTACTTGCTCTCTTTGCTTCACGTCCGTGGCTTGCTCGTGGTGGTGGTCACGCGTGGCTTATTAAAATTCTTGCCGGACGTTATTCTTTGAATACTATCGTTATGCTGAACAACAACAACGACGACGACGACGACGACGACGACGACCACAACAACAACAACACTAAATTACCAAACACGTTTAGCTGGCGCTAGTTGCACCAGTCAAAACGTCACAGTTCGAAGCAATGTAGTTGGCGTTTTGGTACAGTATTTCTTACATTGGACAGCTTTATCCTGAAAAAAAAATGAACGAAAAAAAAAGCGGCAGACTAATTTTTGTCACGAGATGCCCATTGGGCACACAACGATTTTCTTTACAGGTCTAACTTGCGGTTCGAAACGATGCCATCTGGAATGTAAAGGTAACTGCACCAATGCAGATTAAGAATAGCTTACTATTGGTCAAAGTTTTCTGTGTGGCGGCTAGATGTTCAAGCAGATTAGGCAAATAATTTTTTACGCTATGTAGTTTGGATAGGTGCACTGATAACCATTCACACACGAACGCTTTAGAACTAGAACAGAATTGGGTAGTATTAGTAATAGTAAAACTTCATTAAGATTGGAAGGGGGGGGGGAAGGGGTCAAAGAGTGATGGGTGGCTCCCTTAGTCTAGGGCTCCACTGGCTTTGGCCTCCCTGTGGACTTGCTGGAGGACTGTCCTCTAAACCGGCAGGTCCTAGCTGGCGAGCTGTACCTCCCACTGCTCCGATAATGATTGTTTTGTTGGTTTCTGTTCGGTTGAGTGATGTTTATCCGCACCTCTTAACACTTCACGCACTCTACCCTACACAATATCGAGCTAGATGCCCGTGGTGTGGCGGTAGACCAACCGTATCCCACATTTCGTGGACGTGTGAAAGAGTTGGGTAATTTTTTTCTACATAACGCGTTGTACGGCTGGAAGGCAACACTGTATATTGAATACCGAATTTGTGATATTAATTTCCTCCCGATTCCACTTAGGAAAATATTTGCACGTGAAAATGCCGCTTGTTTGACGTCACGTTTCCACGGCGACGCGTCCTCACTACACTGGGACTTAGGTTCGATGCGAGCTGAGAAAAAAAACAACAACGAAAACTTGCTGCACTGTCATATATTGATGACATTGCTAACAACGGTATTTACACGGTGAATTGAACATGACTAACGCGTCCATGTTTCCCTACGCTATATGCTTTAGGTGCGCAGCTACTCGTTGACATTTAGGCTTGCTTCTGGCACGAAGGTGAAACGGGCTTGTGTTCTGCAGATACCCACAGTTCGTTGGCAATTACAGCAGCAGCTGTATTGTATAAAGTGTGTTGTTTGGTGGAACTTTCATCATCCACTTGTGAGACATGACGAGCTTAACCTAAACGAGGCATCTATTTTTTTTTTTTGGTACAACTCTTCTCGCTAAACGGCAACAATATATTATTTATACAATGCGAGCAACAGGTTATTTTCAGTTAAGTCGCCTGTCCTATTTGCGCGGTACATGATTCACTTGCATGAACCAAAAAGAGCGTTGAAAAGGAGCGTCGCTGAATGAGTGAAGTTCTCTTGGGGTTTTCTATACGTACACTAATCTTCCCGCGGTGCATGATTGCTAGTCGCCACGCTGTGTGACTAGCAACAGTAGGAAACCGTCATTCCGTTTATTTAGAGAGTGGCAACTAGCAAGAAATTGGTAGGGGAGAGGCATGACACAGGACAGTGGTGCCACATCTTCCCTGTCCGATCTTGTACTCGTACTCACCCTCTATATATTGCATTTTTATTATGCATTAATTTCGTACACTGTGCGGTTTCAGTTACTTTCGCATCATTAGGATTCAATGTGTGGGCTGCAGTATGTATAAATAAATATAAATACAAAGAATATGTACCAACAAGCCCAACAACGCACATTGCGTCATGCCATCGTCTTTGCTTCTAGTTGTCACGCACGAACCGACCCAAGGATGCCGCATTTTAAGCTTCGAGGCAGTGCTGAGATTTGTTCTTTCCATCGAAGCCTCACTTCGATGAGCACTCTATTTTCGAGTCTACGCTAACCTCCTAAGTTGAAGAAAAACAAAATAAGCTTTCCCATGCGTTCTTTAGGCACATAACACTGAAAGCGTAGGAAAGATTTCTGCGGCACAGAATAACTATACAGAGACTAATGCTAGCCATCTTGAGCTGTGTTATGATGACATTTCAACGGAGCCAATGCTACTTCAACACAGTACACTCCACTTTAAGAACTGAAGTCTAAGTATGGGCATAGAAAACAGACTTTGTACACCGACTGTTTGCAGCATCCGCATGACCTTAGATGCTCGTACTAGTCTTCGCCAGAAAAAGGCAACCTTTCAACTTAGTCGGTCTGGCTAACTTACTGCCACCACCAAATAAATATATTCTCTCCTACAGTGGTGAATTTAGTTCCTCTTGGTGTAATGTGCGCATTGCTGTTTGGAAGTTCAATTCTTCACTTTTCTATCTGCTCGCCTTGGAAAAATAAGCTTCTCATATTTCAAGCTGTATAGGAAGAGTGGTCTGTAACTCTTCCCATCCATAATTTTTGCACCCGCACGGTGCATCAGAACTACATCAGCTACTGAAATCTAGCTTTCACATACTATTTGCCTTCGATATAGGAATGAATTAAGAAGACGCGGGGCTATTCTGGTTGTAACACGCAGTTTCGCTATATACATTACGTATGTTGTAAGGCCACCTGCTTGCCACTTGCAAAAGAACACAAACATCCCGGCTAAAAGCTACGAAGTTCCAGGGAAATGTTGTAGAATATTTCTCTTGATAAATGACACGTGCATCTGGCGTCCAATCGTAAATGTCGTCTTAAAAATTCCGTTGTGCTTCTGTATAATTTTTCTTTTTCAATATATAGACATTGCGTTCGGATGCAACTGAATTTAATGCACGATTTTTGCAAGGGTGAGTGTGTAATTTCATGCGATAAATGGCAGCTTGTTGCCTGCGCTTACGTCTGTCATCTCTACGCACAACACGTCACTCGAAAGCGACCAAAGCGGTTACATTCCGATAACCGTAAAATGTTCCTCCAGGCAGCAACAATGAGTTCTTGCGTGTATATACGAAAAATAATGATCAATGCCTGACTTCTCTGCTAATCTTTCGGTACACCCTTTTCTGTTTCTTTATATTTACAGTTTCTCTTATAATTACAGCACATCTGAACTTTAGACAGGTCAATGAGACAAAGTTTATACGATCTAACAGTACAAAATGGCCTTCTTGTACCGAATTTCGCTGTTTTGTTCTAAGGCGCTCATTACTATAACAAATACGCGCTCAGTATTTTTGCTGTGAGTGTGCTCCTGTATCAGTAAAAATATTATCAGAAAATACAAGAAGCATTAATAAAACATTGGTGTCCAGGTCCCGAAGGCGCCTACAATGAAACAGTTCAAGACCTGGCATTCTGGAATGTTTTGGTGCCGTCACGTATTTGGGGTTGAAAAGTGCTAGTCGCTAGCTAAATTATGCCTTCTTTTTTACAGTGTCGTATGAGTATACTCACTGCTTATGCAGAAGAATATTGTCTTTGAGTTGCTAACCTACGTAACTTAACGTAGCTTCGGGGGCTGTGAAAGAAAATTTCTCCGCTTCTGTCGTTACTCGGTTCTCAGATGCCTATAAACAAGAGGAATCAGCTGCTTGTACTGCTTCGGTTCATGCGGGAAAGCATTGGGTTTAAATGCGCTACTTCAAAGGCAGTACTTTACGTTATCTACGCTTGTAGAACTCCGGCTATCCGGAGGTACAGGAACAAAAAAAAAAAATCATGAGCCATTCCGATCTCTGAAGGTGGTTGACCAGCGAAGCTGTGTAGTACACGACAAGGACGTGACACAGAATTTTGAACGAAGGTACGAACACATTTATTGTCTTGATAGGTGGTCATCGTGACCAAAGGTACGCACTGACATTATTTTTTATAAATCCGCGTTCACTCGTGTTATACATTCGTTATAAATATTCGTGTTTTCATTTCGCGATATATTGAGGCAAAGAATTTGAGACCGAAATCACCGCACCGACTGGCAGTGGGCCAGTGCGGTTAGCGCCTTCGCAGAGGAAGGGACAGTATGGGAACGCTGATGATGATGAGCGGCGGCGGAGACAGCTGCCGAAGAAGACGGCGACGAACGCGCGAGCAGTGGCACGATAATATGCGGATGATATTTTTTGCTCCCACCGATTTCTTGACGGGCACGAAAAAATGCACGGAACCCTTGCCATAAAGAGTGTCGCCGTAAAAACTAATTAAAAAATTATTAAACAAAGAGCGACTAGAACCTGCCAATCGAGGCACACGAGGAAGAGGGGCGGAACAGTCACGCGCTCTGCATTTCGAACGCGCCACGCGCTGTAGCAGCTGCAGCCCCGCCGACGTCGAAAGCGCATCGGCTTCGCCACAGCGGTCGCTAAAAGCTCCCGGAGCAATTTGTCCTTTCTGAAGCGCGCGTTCACTCGCAGAACGATGTTCAGGCGCACCGGAGACCGGGTCGAGCTGAAGAACGCCGCCATGCTAGAGTCTGGGACGAGCACTTCCTACAGCAGCAGCAGCAGCAGTTCGAGCTCTTCCGACTCGGGCGTGGACGCGTCCGGCGGCCGCAGGCGCATCACAAGGCCCGCGAGGCGGCCGGGCTTCCAGCGCCTCGAGTTGCACGAGCTTCAGGAAGTGCGCCAGATGCAGGCTGCGGCGCGCCGTGCTGCCGACGCGGCGGCTCGTGGCGACGGCGCAGGCGCCGCGCGGGACCCACCAGCCCTCCCGGAGCCGGCGCCGATGAACCAGGTGGGAGTCGGATAAGCATGTCGAGCCCGAGACAGTTAGACCAGTGTGTGTCGTGTGCGCATTCTGGAGCAAATATATCTATAGGGTAGCGATATCGGGTGTGTACGTTGAAGCGATGCCGACTTGCGCCGCTAAGCCCGAGGTCGCGGGTTCGATCCCTGGGCCGCCGCTGCACTTCGATGAGGGCGAAATGCAAAAAAAAAAAAGACGCTCGTGTACCGTGCATTCAGTGCACGTTAGAGGGCCCCAGCGGGTCAAAAATTAATCTGGAGTCTCGCACTACAGCGCGCCTCATGATCAGATCGCGGTTCTGGCATGTAAAACTCAGGAACTTAATTTTATTATTATTTGTTATTAAAACGATAGTTTTCTTTAGCTTCTTTGGCCACTTTGAATGGCTGAACGATACTGCACAAGAAACAGTGGTACCACACCCAGCGACGCGAGTTGTTTACTAAGTTGGGCCGCTAAGTATGCGTTGACTGATGTTTTGCCGGACAGACAATGCATATTTATTTATTTATTTATTTATTTTATTGTACCCTCAAGACCGAAGTATTACATAGGCGAGTGGGTTAGAAACATATACATAAGTAAATAACAAAGCAGCAAAAGGTGGTTAATTGTGTGGATATGTGCCCCGGATAGACAACTTGCCGATAGCTGCATGCTGCCTGGCCTCGTAGACAACTTGGGTCACTGCGTATGCGCCACTATAGGTATGTGCCCGACAACTTCGGCGCTGCTTATGTGATATTGGTATGTGCCAATTCTCGGCCAATCCCCCAGGATTAATGTGCCAAGGTGACGGAACGCCCATGTTGCTTTACATGAATTAAAGCGAAAGCGCTGTTTCTGGAACAGACACCTCCGCGTCGACGGAGACCGCTTGATAGGTAGCCGTTGCAACGAAGTTACAGCCAGGATACTAGGAGATAATGCAGGTCGCTGCGGAGTTTCAACTGGGAAGCAGTGATTACAACAAGATACAGTGTGTCGTGGTATCATTCGGCATTGTGGCTAGCAGCGAGATTGCCACTTCGTGTCTGTGCTGATGCACCCATAAGATTTCTTGATTCACGGATAGCATGGGGATGTGCAGCAGGTTATTTAAGAACGCAGTCGCTGACTTTGACAATAATATTCGATGGTTTCTGTAACAATTTGTTTTCTGAATAAATTTAATGAAAAACACATCTTGTGTGGCAGACAGCACAATTTTTCTCCTTGGGCTGGATTAATCGTAGAGGCGGACTTTGCTTGCACTATAAAGGCAAAATTTAACATGAAATGCATAATTGACTTGACTAAATACAAAAATTGATAATTAAGATTAAGACTAATTACTCCGTGACGCATATTCAAATTTACAAATTGTCGTCGGTGAACTCACAAGTCCTAACCACTCGGAAGGAATTGTGAGGGTGAAATTCTTTCGATAATCACCAAAGCATGCGTCGAAACAAACTTCCCTTCCAGTTATTTTTGTCATAAGAATGCTTAAAAATGAATTTCGCTTGAAAAGTAAGTGGAACAACAAGTGAATTTTTTTTTTTACCGAAAACCTGACAGCGCACATCTCGAGACCGCAGGGTCATCCTGAGGATTTGGTCCAAGTGGACGTGCAGCCGCCGCGATGGCTTAGTCGCCACGTGGCTCCGCTGCCGAGCACGAGGTCGCGGGTTCGATTCGCAGCCGCGGTCCCATTTCGGAGGGGGCTGAATGCAAAAACGTTTAGGTGCACATTACGTGAACCCTAGGTGGTCCGGAGGCCTCCTCTACGACGGCGTCTATCCATAGCCCCACAGTACTCATTAAGGTCTATAGGCGGTAAGGTAACATTCTTTAGGAGAATTGCGTGTTTGCCTGTCCCATGTTTTGCGCTGTTCCCTTCAATTACACAGCCCCAGTGTTACTTTGGGACGTTAAACGCCATGTATCAATCAATTAAAAGATTAATTGCGGGCTACAGTTCGTAAATTGCAATATGCACGACAAGGTTTTCCGTTACGAACTTAGTCAATGAAGTTTTCTTAATTAGTCAATTATGCATATTGATTTATTGCGCAAGTGACGTCCGCCTCCTCGAGCAATCCAGTTCAACGATTAGAAATGTGCTCTCCACCACAGGCAATTTTTAGAGCGTAGCCCAGGCGGCCGTTCCTGCGTTGAGCGTGGGAGTGCCTCGGCGTCCCTCATCGTCCCTCGTAACCGAGGAAACGAGCACGGCGAAAGAGGAAAGAGCGAGGGATGAAAGGCGGCGATAGGCGAAGAGAGCGCGAGGAGAAAAACGGAGGAGGAGGGTATAGTGAAATCATGAGGTGGAAAGCGGGAGGAAGAGAGTATGGTGAAAGGGGTGATGATCACAGCAGACTGCCGCACGAGACAACAAGATGGCGCCATAGTACTAGAACGCAGCTCTTAGGCGCCCGTTCCTGCGGTGAGCGTCGGCGTCCCTCGTAACCGAGCGAACGAGCATGGCGAAGGATGAAATCGAACGCCGAGCGGAGCGGCGGATGAAAGATGGTGATATCAAAAGAGTGCGAGGAGGAAAGCGGAGGAGGAGGGTATGGCGAAAGCGTGAGAAGAAATGCGTAGTGTCGCGCAAGACGGGCTCTGCGACGACGATGGCTACGAGATGGCGCCAGAGTAGCGCGTCGTTTGTTCACCGATGACGCTACCGACACCATATATGGAAACAAAGCGCTGCTTGAGCGGAGGCCTGTCTGCGGCGGCTGCTGTGAATCGCAACCAAGCGTCACCCACGCGCTGCCTCTCGAGATCTTCCGATTAGCGATGCAGTTGGCCAACACTTCGCTCCTTTAGCAACGTGCAGCACGAGACAGCTTGTCCGCGCCAGCAAATATATCACGAAATGAGAACACGTATAGATCTGCGCTCAAATTTCGCATCAGGGAGTATCGTAATCGTCTGTGAATAAAAAAAAATGTTATAATTCGGCCGTTGAGACCTTCTGCACTCAGTCTCTGTTGTCGGGAGGACTACGTGCAGCATCAGTTCTGTCAACATTGTCCTCCTTCTCTACACCAAGATGCGTGAAGTTGTTCACGTCTAGGCCGGTCCGTGCGAGAACCAAATCATAGCGAAGTTTTGGAAAGTGATCTCCGATGAGCATGGCATCGATCTCAGTGGAAGCTGCCATGGTGACTCCGACTTGCAGCTAGAACGCATTAATGTCGACTATGATGACGTTTCCGGAGGCAAATACGTACCGCGTGCCATCCTACACCACGATTTTGTAGCGATGCCTTTCTGCGCTTTTCACGTTCCTGAGTGACCACGTTCAACGCTCCAGCCGGGGCGGCTCTTGACCACTCACGAGCGCGAAAAGCGCGAAAGGCATTAGCATCTGGAAAATGCATCGCTAGAAAATTGCGGCCCTGGTGGATCTGGAACACGGCACTATACGGACTCCGCGCGGTCAGGACCTTTTGGTCGAAGCCGCCACTGCGCAATTCGCGAGAGGGGTCCTTCGCGGCTGCACTCAGTTAAACACACACACACACACACACACACACACACACACACACACACACACACACACACACACACACACACACACACACACACACACACACACACACACACACACACACACACACACACACACACACACACACACACACAAGCGCGCGCACGCACGCACGCACGCACGCACACACACACACATACATACATACATACATACATACATACATACATACATACATACATACATACATACATGCATACGTGCATACATACATACATACATACATACATACATACATACATACATACATACATACATACATACATACATACATACATACATACACGAACAGACGCCAAGGACAACACAGGATAAATTACTTGTACTTACAAACTGAATTAAAGAAATGATACATTAATGGAAATAAAAATGAATGAAAAAAAAAACAACTGGCCGCAGGTGGGGCCCAATCCCACTTCTTCGCATTATGCTTGCGATGTTCTTACCAATTAGGTGACCGCGGAGCTCTTTTCTCATCCACTTTCTAGGGTTCTTACGTTCGGTATTCGGGCGTCGGAATCAGATCCTTGTGTTTAATAAATGTCATGACCCGCTGGCGAATTCCAACGCGACTTCACAAAGGTTTTCGTTCGTAAGTGCTGCTTGCCATTGGTCGTTCGCCGCTTCTCTATTACTATGTCCAACATAGCAGTCAGCTGGCGTCTGATAGCCCGTCTGCGCTCTGATGGAGGCCGGGATCGAACCCGCTACCTCGAGCTCAGCAGCACAATATACTGTAGCCATAATAGGCTACCGCGACGATATGATGCGCGCGGCTATGGTCAATCACGAAAGGCACTTACTTAATAGAAACTTTGTGAACACGGACCCTTGGCCAATCTGTAGCTGCATAGATGCTGTACGCCACAGCTCATCATTTTGGGTCCGTATCACACCAATGTCACCTAGACATGACGTAGTTGGAAACGAAGAAGTGTTCTATGTTATTTGTTTTGTTAATTAATCACAACTAACAGTATAGTACACTCGAAGAGTACCATTACTACTACTGTAAGACTATCGCAACTGCTACCAAACGCGTAATACTGATAACATAATACAGACTTCTAGTCTCATAAACTGCTATATAAAGCGACGTCTCTGCGCCGACATTTACATTCGCAGGAACAGAACGACGTCGAAGTAGTAGTTCAACCAGGGCATTGGTACATGAACCCGACATTCCAGGCAGTGCTTTCCGCCACAGCCATCCTATGCAGCGTCGCTCTTCTGATTTATCTTGGCTCGACTCTATGGATTCGCATAAAGTACCGCGACCTTCTCAGCGCCAGCACCCGAAGAGCTTATGCAGACCATGCGGACCTTCCCCTGTTTTCAGGCTGCGACGAAATGGCATGCCAACTCTACATGGCTGCTTTAAGAACTTCCATCAACAAGTCTCAAGACCCCTGCAAAGACTTCTACGGGTTTGTCTGCGACGGCTGGAAGCATCAACACCATCTGCTCTCTGTTGTGGACGCGGCTGAAGATACGATGTACAAACGTGCGCTCAACGCTATCAAGCGGGCTTCCCAGGACAGTCAAAACCAGGCTCAAACCGCTTCGTCTGCAACAAGCGTCGAGAAGAAGGTGGCCGCCCTAGCCAGGTCCTGTATGGAACTTTCGGAGAGCAGCCTGCAAGATTTGAGAAGATTCATGTTCGAGCGCCACCTGCCATGGCCCGAAAAATCTCGCTGGGACCCACTAGCGATTCTGCTCGACCTGTCTGGAAACTGGAACGTTCATCTCTGGTTTCAAATCTACATCAGACTGTCTCCACTTCGCGTCGGTAGCACCGAGCCGGTGCTGAAAATTGTTCCCAGCGCCGCCTTTCGCTCGTGGATGGCTACCATGCGTGCATTTGCAGGCCATCCAACGGGGTCGGCACCATCGCTTCGCTACCGCAGGTACGTTCACAAGATGCTGCGCCTGTTCGACGGTTCAGAGTCGTCCTCTGGTGAAATTGTCTCAACCATCGAGGCAATGAACAAGCTTACACTAGAAACACTGGGACCTGCCATGAACGCGCCTGAACCAAGAATAGTGCGTATGTCAATCCGCAACCTTACCGAGACGGCGACTCTCCGCATTGCAACAGGCCGTCTGGTCCTCCTCTTAAACGAGCACTTCATGTGGGCACGACGCTTCTCGCCCAACGATATCGTGCAAGTGGAAAACCTGGGTCTGTTGCGGTCTGTCGCCTACATTCTCGGATTCGAAGCCGAGACACAAGAGGCCTTAACGCTGAGCCTGGGACTTCGCGTCGCCCACGAGCTGGGCTGGATGGCCCACAGAGATATCGCAGACGTCACGCTCGAGCTCGCAGGTCTGCCTCCGTCGGCTCACGCGCGCCGCTGCCTCGTCCAGATCGAAAGTACTGTGGGTGTCGCATGGCTCAGTCTGTTTCCCAAGCACCAGGAGGTCGAGTCTTTCGTTCGAGACGTGAGAGACGTTCTCATTGATGCCGTGACGCGTCAAAGTAAAGCGTTTCTTCAGCTCCGTGCCCACAGCACCGCTATCCCGTCGAACAGCGACAGCTTCCTGGCCAGCGTGCTGCCAGAACCGTCACGCCGAGCTCGCTTCTTCATGGACTGGCTGAATCTCATGGTCGGGCGCTGGCGGCTGCAGGAGCAAGACATCACGAATGTTCTCAAGCCGGGCTCTTTGCTCAACCATCGATGGAGTTTTCAAGGCGCACTCACGGTTGCTGAGGACTACTTCGTCTTTCCTTTCTACCACTCGGACCTGCCACCAGCTGTCAACTACGGCGGCGCTGGCCGGCTAATTGCTGACGAAGTGCTCAGGGGCTTGTTTCACCAGCTAGTGTACAACCAAAGTCACCATCGAAACAACCGAGGCCTCACGGGCTTGTTTCAACATTCGAACTACACCCTGACGTCGGATTGGCCCCCGTACCACGTGGATACCAAGGCGCTCCTGGCCGCCCTGTCTGCATATAGGCTCGCCGTCGTGCAAGACTTGAGCAGTGCGTACGCCAGGTTGTCGAGCCTCGCCCAAGACAGACTGTTTTTTGTGTCATCTTGCTACACGCTTTGCTCTAGCAACCACTACGTGGACCCGTTGTACGGGGACGCGAGGCGCCGTTGCAACGAACCCATTAAGCAGCTGTCAGAGTTTGCAGCAGCATTCCGGTGCAAGGTGCCATTCACCGAGCTCTAGATATGGCTTGAGTTTCCTTTTTTTTTCTTTTTGGAGTAATTCACTCGCATATGTTTCTCAATATGCCCAGGCCTGGCACTTGCTGCTTATTAAACACTTGCGGAGCATCGCAGCCCCATATGCGGCCTCCTTACTGCATGGCTAGTTTAAGTATCCTCTAACACACACATAAAACACAACTTATACCTACTGTAGTCTTAACGTGGAAGATTATTTACAACATTACTAGATAACTGTGGTTTACTTATTGATTTTTGTGTGCTCTCTTTCCTGTGTCTTTTCACAGCTGTAATTTCAAAAATTGCTATGTCGAAACATTTATATACTGTACAGAATTGTGGATGTTCATTTTTTGTGCGAATTCAATGTTACTTTAGAAGAAAGCTTCTTGTCGTCTCAACTGTATATACAACCTTTAGCCTCTCTCCTGATGTGGCGACGTATGTTTGGACGCTGTATGACATTGCAAAAGACAACATAAAAACTAAGAGACGCCATATCATATTTAGAGTACTTGGTCGAATGACTCGACACTGCAGTGTCAATTATGTATCGCGGTCGCACTTTCACAGCCGTCAGGTGCACTACGTAGTAGGGGTGTGTGAACATTCGAAACTTTCGAATAAGGAATCGAACAGTGTCCTATTCGATTCGAAGACCGAGCTGAATAGTCGCTATTCGTAAATGCGAATGTTTTTGAAAACTTTTCGAATATTCCAGAACGTCAACCGCGCCCAAAATATTATAAAACTGGAGCTAAAGTACGGTGAGTTTTCACCCCCACAGGCATAGTATAGACATAATACATGAAAACGTGCGTAGTAGAGCAGGCTACGTCACTTAGGTAGCCATACTTTACAGGCTCTACAGCAATCATTCGCACACACTGAAGAGCTTGTCCATCTGAAGACACTACTCGGTTGCTCCTAATGCTCCGTTTGTGCTTTTAATAAACAACGCTTCATAACGTACTGTGACAAACGTCCTAACTTTAAGAATACTAGGATGTGAACATCGTTTTATATTAATTGTAACAGAAACTGTTCACGGTTCGAATACTATTCGAAAAGTATGAAATTTTTTATTCGATTTGGTTATGGCACTATTCTATTCGTATTCGATTCGGTATCAAAAATCACTATTCGCACACACCTTCTACATAGGGCATCCCACACGACTTTCTGAGCCGTTCGTGACAACCGAAAAACTTTAATCACGCCACTGCACTTATTCTCATGTCTTGCAACCCGTTCTTCTAATCAAAATAAAATTGCGGCCCTCATCTTACGTTGACTCTCGACGACAATGCGATTGGCATTCGAGCTGTGTAGTGACACACCGTATTTCTGAAGTCACATTATTTGACACGTGTGGCGTACGAACTATATATATATAAATACATACATATATATATATATATATATATATATATATATATATATATATATATATATATATATATATATATATATATATATATATATATATATATATATATATATACCTGTGTGACTTCAAGAGAGAGGCATCTATGGTTGCCGCGAGGTTATACTTTAGAATTTGATTAATTAAGACTAATTATCTAATTAGGCAGAATTAAAAAAAATAGTTGGAGTATCTCCAAGCGACGGCAAACACCATTACCTTGATTCTGTCCAGCTACGTGGCACTCGCATATTTTTTTAACTCTGGTTAAAGTTAGCTGGAGCACCCTGTATATACAGGGAGTTTCACGTAACTTGAACCAAGGATTTAAAAGGTAGTTAACCGCAACTTAATGAAACAAACGACACATGGTTTGCCATCATGTGGCGCTCCTTATGCTATTTTGTATATAGTGCTTAATCTGTTATTTAACTAAGATCCATTGTGCATTTCCTTTAAATATTCACTTTAGGGCCAAGTGCGCTTTGTCACGTGGTAGAGGGCATTCGAAAGCGACCGATCCAATTTTTTTGTGGCAACGTACATGCTGCGTGGTGATTTTTTTCCCGCGTTTAAAGAAAGCCCGCGAAATGTGAAATAAAACCACGTGACAGTGCTCATGCGCTATCGTATTGCAGCGCTCTCAATCGCGCTTCGTGTGAAAGAACCGTGCGAGCGGATAGTGGCGAAGTGAGAGGCCGCGGCTCCATATATAAACAACGGCTTCACAGTGCGCCAGCATCTTTGGCCGTGACACACGGAAAGGAAGCGCCGTCGTCCCTGATAAGCGATAAGCTCGACGCACGGTTGTAGAGCGCTGCAATACGATAGCGCACGAGCGCAGTCACGTGGTTTCGTTTCATATTTCGCGGGATTTCTTTAAAGGCGGGAAAAATATCGCCTCGCAGCACGTACGTTGACACAAAAAATTGGATCGGTCGTTTTGGGATGCCCTCTGCAGCGTAATGAAACGCACTTGGCCGGCAAAGTGAATATTAAAAATTTTGCATAATTGATCTTAGTTAATTAGCTGATTAAGCGCTGTGTAGTATACTTTAAGGAGCGCCATATGACGGCAAACCACCTGTCATTAGTTTCATTCAGGTGCGGCTAACCCTTTTGTTTTAAATTCTTGGCACAAGTTACGTGAAATACCCTGTATATCGTACCGTTCTGTGAATTCCTGCTTTATCCTGTAAAGTTAGTTATGCTTGTGACGATCCCCGTTCCCACTTCTTCCCCGCTTTTACTCCACCAATATTTCAATCGTTACTTGCTGATATTCACCGGTGGTAAGCTTACGCTCCCATCAGCTTCGAACTCTAGCTCTTCTGGAAAGGGACGTTCCCTCCAGGTTTGGATGAGGGAACATTTCCGCATCCGTTAGAATACGCCGAGTCATCTCCTGATTTTTTTTTTCTGAAGCGTGCTCAGGTTTCGCCTTGTTGCGAATATTTGCTCCCGTATGTTCTTATCCCGAGGCAGCCAGCTTGAGCTTCAAAAAGCAAGGCACTACTTTTGTGCTCTCAAAATTTTTTTAGTTCCCAAGTTCGCGTGTGCCACCTTTGTAAGATCTTCGTTGTGGGCTGTCATGGTCACCCACGGTGTTTGACCTGTAGAATGATGACTTATTGATCGATACTGTCGCACCTAACACCCATTTGGCGGATTGTCAAGGAGCTGTCGATTCCACCCCCCTCCCCACTCTTCTGCGCCTTTTAGAGGGTAACACAATCGCTCCTATCGTTTGGCGCGGCGTAAGATTAAAGAAACTGCTTTGTCAAAGGGTCAGTAAAAAAGAGCAGGAAAAGGGCGTGCGATTCAACGCACTCATTGGAACCTGCGTTAAGGGAAGCGTTCTTGAATCGTTTCAGTAAACGCTATGCAAAGACACGCGGAACGCCCGACTGAATTTTAATTTGAACTCATGTACAGTCAACCACAACATTTTACGGTAGACTAGATCTGAGAAAAAGCTGAATATCTGCGCAGCCTCACAACGCAGCGTATCGTATTCACGTTTACAGCCTCTACCGGTATATGTGAACAACGTTGAGATGTTCGGTTTTACTGACTGCTGTTACAGGAAATTGAACGTTTTCTGAGATCCCGTGGTCCGTCACCTTTTGTGGTTGACTGTACTTGTTGACACGTTCTGCTTCAGTTAAAACACAAGTTCACATGACCTCATTGTATGTGACTTGGATGCAGCGTGACTTGTAGGCTAATGCTTCATTTTTCGCGTCGTCAGAAAAACATTGTGAGCAGAGGTGTATGTACAGAGAAATGTGTAACATAGGGATGCGTGCTTAGCGCTTGAATGCCTTTGAAGGTGACGTAATCGGTCATACCACCCTCCCCTGCCACGCGACTGCGGCAACAGGCTACTAGGTATAGCCGGCGAAGAAGCTATAGGATCCATATGCTACGCATGAGTGGTTATCAATCAATCAATCAATCAATCAATCAATCAATCAATCAATCAATCAATCAATCAATCAATCAATCAATCAATCAATCAATCAATCAATCAATCAATACACATTGATTGATTAATTTTGAAAAATGCATACATAATATTTGGATCGATATTTCACAGACTAGTTGCCAGTCCAATTTAATTTGCATGTACAGGCCATCCACAGGAAGGAGCTGAACAAAAGCAGACAAAATACATCGCACATTGCACGTACATACATTACTGCAAGGGGGAAAAAAAAACTTCTTGCAACCACTCATGGCAAATCATCTCCCATCATTTTGGTTATTTAAGAAAAACATCTTGCACGTTAATTGGAAGCTTCTTTGAGTTTTAACACTAGGTGGCAGTTCGTTCCATATTGTCTATAGGTGGCAGCTCCCTCAAATTCGACAAGCTACTCGCTACACATTATGACACTGTTCATTTAATGTATACAGGCGCTGAGGCCATGCACATATTTATTTTATTTTTCTATTTTTCTTTTCATGTAGTTTTTTTAAAGACGTTTCATCGCTCACTCATTACGACAGGTAAGCAAATTGAAGTTACCATTTAAAGCGTGTCAACCTAGATGTAATAAGAACAGGCTAAAAGAAAGGTAATTTCTGATAATACAAGGAATTGTAATGCGGTATCATTATTATGAACAAAACGAGAACAAGGTAAAACCGGCAGCCAACGTTTCGACAAGTGGGCTTGTCTTCTTCAAGGCGACATAAAGACAAGTCCACATGTCGAAACGCTGGCTCCCGGTTTTACATTGTTCTCGTTTTGCTCGCCATCTTGAATTTCAATCTCCCGGCTTACCCGTGTTTTCCCTGGTATCCCTGTAAATACTATAAGCATCGGCTTCCGTTACAAATCACATTAAAATCCTTGCGAATATGCATATCGTGCAATGGTGTAAGAATCGGCTCACCAAGTCACCAACTTCGATTACATCTTATCCGCGATCGACCCAGTTTGCTATTACAATCTCTACGGGATCGGCAAGGTTTTGATCACACCGTTTCTGGGATCGGCCAATTTTGCTACAGTACCGTCTCTGCGATTACCTGGGTCATGCCAAGAGGGCTGTTGGCCCTCTTGGCATGAACCAACGGACAGCTACAGGTAACCGGGAGAAGGATAGGGGTGGGGGGGGGGCGCAACGAAAGCTTATTTAAAACGTAAATGCAATGTAATCGCAGGCGAGCCTTGACGCACGACTCGCGTTTGACTTGTACTAGTCTCTCGCACTTGCCGGACCCGTGAATGCTTGCTCGCGAGCGCTTCGCCACCTACACAGGCTACCAGTGGCGCACACTTGCTTGCCTCCCCGTGTCAGCACGCGTGTGCTGTCTAAACCGGGTGGATGCCCTCAGAACCGAATTTCGTTATCGCAGTACACTGGGTTACTCGATCGTGCATGCATTTCGTTCGGATATCTACACGCGCGTATGCGCAGCCTTTCCTGCCGTCTGCCGTCCTCCCACCGTCTCGTCTGCCCCCGGGTACGTGCCTCTCAAAGAGGGTCCCGACTCTTTTTTTCCCGTTTTCTTCGTTTCTTCTGCTTTTCTCACGGCGAGTCACGACTTTCTCGAGCACAAACACGTATTCGTGTATGCAGTCGCACTGTGAGAGCAGGTCGTCGAGGAATGAATGGCGCGATCGGCGGCAACGGCCGCCACTTCGGACACTATTATCGTTTTCCTCGCGCGCGCTCTCCGGGTGGGAAGAGGCGGCTTCGTCGAGACGAGCGCCGAAGAGGGCCGCCTTTCACGGGCCCTCCTCCCGCTTGGGGTCATTCTTGGCCCGCTTACATAGTCGCCCTCTTTCAGACGCCGCTCGACCCGGCAGACGAAGGGCCGCGGTCGGGTCTGCTACCGCATCCTGGCTTGCCTGCCGTCTCTGTCATAGCCGCTGCTGCTGCCGCCACATGCAGCATACTGTGCGTGCGAGACACTGCATACCGCGTTTTCTTGCCTAGACCCGCGCGCGCTCTGCGGTTGTGCGTGTTGCCCGTGGACTTTTTAGTGCTGTATTTGAAGCTAACCGGGTTTTCTCAATCGTTGCCTCTTCCCCGTAAAAAAAGATAAAAAAAAAAAGGACAAATAAAGCGGGTGTTGCAAACGGTGGTGACCTTCACTATCGCAACACCTTCGCATATAGTGAACAAAGCGTTCCGGAAATACAGAAAACACGCAGGTGTTCTTCGTCTCCCTCTCTCTCTCTGCAGATGTTCAACTAAGAAGCAGGTTCAGTTCTCGTAGCGTGAGCATCTGTCCCTGAGACCGAACGACAAAACGAAAGAAAGGTATCCTTTTTTTTCTGCATACTGACCACCGGAGAGCCCGCATGCCTGCCCGCTATTCTCAGGTGATTGCGGTATGCGTCGACACAGTGCGTCGTCCGTCGAGGCGGCCCGAGTCGCTACCGCCGCTCGCACTCTGCGTCGTTCAAAACGCGGCCTCTCATTGTGCGCTGGCACACGGGCGCCGGCGACTGCCGCCGCCGCCTTGGACACTATTATGCTTATTTGCTGCTGGTTTCGAGACGCCCAATTCGCCTACAGTTCGCCCGCGAAGACGGCGAGTACACGTGTACACTGCACGCGTGCACATGCAGCCTGCCTTTATGCACACCTCCGGCCGTTCCTTCTTTCTTGTCGGGCGATTCACTCTATTCGTGTGTGTGCGACCGCGCGGCCGTATCTAGGTACATATGTGCGGGTCTTTGCTCGCACGCGTGCTGTACACATAGACACTTACGCTCGGACCATTGGCACGGCGCTCGCGGTTTCCTTTGTGTACCTACGCGGAGCAGCGCGCCTTCGCGAGGTGGGTGCCCGCAGTGCGAATGCGCGTCTCGCTGCCCCAATCACGCGCGGCCGCGTGCAACGCTTGTTCCGGCATGTCCGCTCGCCCGTTGCACAACTAAGCGCCAGCGAAGGGAAGGCGACTGGTCGCGGTAGCGTGCCTCGTGAAGAGAAACTATATAGTTACCGAGCTAGTTCGTTTTGTCGCCATACGGTGTACGACCTCTCGATGTGCTTGGTTGCACATTTCCAAATGAGATAGGTGGCTGCTGCACTGCGATAGTAGGTTTGAGAGCAAATGCGCGTATGCATCTATTTACATAACTTTACCGGCCGAGAGTAAAGTTGCTTTTCTGGTTTGTTAGGAATCCATAACAGCCGTAAACGTAGTGCGTTGCAGACAAGGGAAAGCAAATAGTGCTAAGTGCGTCCAGTTTCTCCTTTGTTTGTCTTTGCCTGCAACGCGTTACGTTTGCTCTACAGCTGAGACACGAGAGGAGGTGCTTTGTGAGGTACACCTTTAAAAGGAACGTCTGAGTGTGCTGTTCGCACACTTGGGGCGGCTCCAGCTGCCGGCACCGGCAGAGGCAATGCGCGTAGAAATTTTTTGCAGCGATGGCCTGAACTCATAGAGAGGAAGAAAAGCGGCACCTAGCACAACTTGTCTGCCGGAAGCATGGAGGAAGGAAACAAAGATGGCTGCAAATCTGGGCGCCTTAGAACGTGCGTAAACCCGGCAACGAGCATGACTAAGAACTGGCGAATGAGGCAGGACTCAATCACTGCTCCCAACTCGTGGGCGATCTTCCCCTGAGGGTATACATAGCATTTCCCCGAAGAGACATCATCATCATCATCGTCCTATGGAAGTGGCGACGGCAACGCAACCCGACCGTCCGCATTCAGCTCCGTAAGTGAAGTACTATGCACGTGCAAGACAGCCTGACTACAAGAGTGCATAACCTCATGCAGCAACGTGAAGGACTAAGGTCATTCCGACGCAAGTACTCCATGGGCTAAGGCGTTGACGTCATTCGAGGGCTTTGTTTGGCCACCGGACAAGTAAAACATTTTACTCACTATGGAGTTTCACACGTGACACATCAGCCATACCAACACCACCTAAAGTCTACAGGAGGTATTCTCCAAACTTAGTACGATCTTTCTTCCCCTTACTTAATTCCGCAACTAGGCTCCGAACCTTCACTTCAACACACAATTATCTCCTCTCACAGGAAGAAATTCGCTCACGTACCGCGAACGCATTTCCCCTTTAACACTGGGCCGCACTATGCTACAGCTGCCCGGAGAAATTTTTCCAGATGCTGAAATGGAGAAAGAATCTCAAAGACCACGCAACTAAAGCATGCAGCGGGGAGTTATAATAGGTGAACTTCGTAGGTCTTGCAGTAGTGTCCAATCGTCAGTTGGATATAACCAAAGCTGATCGAGAGCTTGAAAAGCGAAAAGGTAAAAATAATGCTTTAGCTGTTGTATCCGGCGGGGGCAGACTTAGAGAAAACAGAGTAAGAGAGAGAGCTTCGTTTTCGACGCCTGTGCAAAAAGAAGAAGAAAGAAAAAGAAAGGGAAACGTGAACGCAAAATGAAACAAACACTTACACACAACCACACGGCTGCAAAGTTGGTGGCCCCCTTCTCACCGCCTATTTTTCACCACAATATGACATCTAGATGCTTCGTGAATCCTTGCAAAGAAAGACGTAAACGCTCTTTTGAGATTCGTTCGAAAGTCTGTTGAATGCCTGGCGTGCGCATACATACAACGGAGAGTCCGGAATACCGATTCAACCTTTGTGCGTTGTCACACACGGACATACCGCTTTTCCCGCGTGTACCTTTGCACTTGGCTTGTGTATGGGGGCACAACACAATATGGTAAACATGCGCATAAGCAAAACAACTTCCGGTTGCACCGTGAATCATTCTCTGTTAGTTGTCAGAAACGTAAAAGAGCGAGAAAAAAATACATCTATAACATTTATGTTATTCCCTGAAAAATGATATGCTACGCTGGCGACGACAGAGAATTATGATGAGGAAAATATCTTTGTTTAGCACAATGTTTGGTTGCACTATTTTGTTAGAAAGTCATTCTACTATTTTTATCAGCACATTCCAAACCAGTTAAGAGGGGCATCGTTAACGTTTGCTTTAAAAACGCCCTTCTAAAATTCTGCCATCACCTGGTACCAGGCACGTACGCAGGATTTTTTTTTTCCGGGGGGGGGGGGGGGGGGGCAACCTAAGGTAACATTTATTGCAAATGAGGGGGAAGGGAGGTACTTTTACTAGTACAAATGTGAATAATGCCCAGCATTCGCCATAAAGACGCGTAAACCCGCAAAAGAGAATTGAAATAACGCGTATCTATACGCCCTGTGAGATATACACCTCTCCTTTACTTGGCAAACAAAGAACCACATCAAATGGGCTCGCGCATGAAAGATGCGCAGGAAGAACCTTGCCAAGAACAAGTTAACAAGCGAAAGTGCAAAATAAAGATTTCTAGTAGTGTTTTTTTATTTAGCTCTGGAAGAATTATAGAGAAATATATATTTGGGGAACAATCACAGCTTTTTTTTTTATGCCTCGTTTACTGCTCTACCAAGTGCCAAAACCAACTCGTGCTGTTATTTGGGAAGTTGCGTAGCGATACGTGTTCGCCAGTCCCGTACAACCGCGTAGACCGCAGGACGCTGAGGTTCTAGACGTACTGCGCCCGCGGAAGGTTAGAAAAGCACCCACATTAGCACAGCACTGAAGTGGCTACGTCAGGCAGCTCGATTGATAACTGTAGAAGCGTCATTCAAAACACACGGAATTATTCTCCACTTCCGGCGGCGTTTTCCCTACTTTCTCTTTAAATAAGCAGGTGTTGATCCATAAATATTTTCACAAACAATTTTCGCTTTTCCTCCCTGTTCGGCTGTTGCCTTGGCTCTCTCCCTTAGTAGATCGCTTAATTTCTCAACTCTTTGCGACTCTTGTTCCCAGTTGCCAATTTTGCACGAAAAGTGTTGTACAGTTAGTGCTGTACATTTTGCTGTACGTTTTCCATAATCTGAAGAAAAGGGGGAATCATGCTGGCGTTGACGTCGTCTTTCCAGCCTCTTTGAAATTGTCTAGTTCGTGCGCGAAGAGAGAGAGAGAGAGAGAGAGAGAGAGAGAGAGAGAGAGAGAGAGAGAGAGAGAAGGAAACGCAGGGAGGTTAACCAGACTGAGTCCAGTTTGCTACCCTACACGTGAGGAGGGGAATGGGGAGTGAAAGAGAGAGAGAGAAAACATGAGTCTATACCGCACTTTCACGTGCACTAGGTTAGGTGTAGGATGTCTATAGTCGGGCACTCAAGTATGTTGCCTTCAGGTAGTGAAGAAGCGCTCGAACTGCTTTCTGGGCTAATGAACTTTGCGGCGAGGCTCCCAAGATCTTTGCTTTTGTAAATGGCCTGTCATCCAGTCTATTCAAGGCACACTGCAGAGTCTGACGTTGGTTGTCAAAGCGAGAACAGTGGCTACAAAGATGACTGATGGTATCTTCACACTTGAACTTAGCGCACAATGGTGAGTCCGCCATTCCAACACGATAGCTGTAGGAGTTGGTGAATGCTACTCCTACCCACAGCCGACATAGCAGTGTTGCGTTACGTCGTGAAAGGTTTGCTGGTAATTTAAGTTTCAGCGATGGATCTAGGCTGTATAAACGACATTTCGAGTTCTGTGGTGTATGCCAGTAATTTAACGTGATGGTACGAGCGAGACTGCGAAGCTCCCTTGCAGCGTCTGCTCTCGATAAAATTATAAGGAGTGTCGGTGCGCCATCCTTGGCACGTCGGGCAGCGTCATCGGCGAGGTGATTACCAACGATGCCACAATTTGACAATACTACAAAGAGGTGCCGTGACTGCAATAAAGAACACCGAGAACAGTTTGTTTCGTGCATGGAAGGAGTGGTGTACCGTATTCCTTTAGACTGCGGGAAGGAATACATTGGTCAGACGGGAAGGCGCCTCAGTGATCGCTTATGGAATCACTCGAACAATGTTAATAATCTGGTAAAGACTGGTCATCTAGCAGCACACTGCTTGCGTTGTGGCGGTAAACCCTTGTTTGACGAACCACAAGTGATATCCAGAAACCGAGATCAAGTGGCTAGCGACATTATCGAGGCATTCGAAATGTTTAGAAACGATAACTCTGTAGGTTGCCTATCTGTTTCGCTTTCAAAAAAGGAAATCTTGTTCCTGTCGCGGTAGCGGCCTATGGTGGATGATATTGCCGAAAAGAAGTCTATGCTGCGATGGTGGCCTTATTTTCTTCCTGTTGTACTATAGTATATATATGGGGTAACCATGTGCAATAAAAATTCATTTGTTAGTAGCGCTGTGTCTTCGTTCCCTTCTGTTGTCCTACGTGCTATTTTGCGGTTTGCCTCAAGTGATGCAGTACCAACTAGCCCACCAGTCTGTTCTCCGAATGATCTCGTTTTGTTCTCAGAACTTAACGGCTTTGACTTTTGGCTCAAGGTCACTTCAAGGTCGACGACAAAGGGAGCTAAAAGTATTTCATGCTTTAAACACTAATGGAACCCGCCGTGGTTGCTCAGAGGCTATGGTGTTGGGCTGCTGAGCACGAGGTCGCGGGATAGAATCCCGGCCACGGCGGTCGCATTTCGATGGGGGCGAAATGCGAAAACACCTGTGTACTTAGATTTAGGTGCACGTTAAAGAACCCCAGGTGGTCGAAATTTCCGGAGTCCTCCACTACGGCGTGCCTCATAATCAGAAAGTGGTTTTGGCACGTAAAACCCCATAATTTAATTTTTTTTAACACTAATGAATCCGTCTAACGTACCTGTAAAAAAAGTTGCAGGGAGACGTAGGACGTACCTTATTTAGCCACAACCATTTGACAAATAGAGCTACGGCACTTAATTACTCCCTCACATGGACAGCAAGTGACGTAGTTCATGACAGACGACCGTGTACTGAACAGTACAGTGATTTGCAGGAGGTTGTGAAAAGGCTGACGATGGTCAAGGTGCAGCTCAACCAGCTAACGGCAAAGCAGGCTTTTGCCGATTTATTGCACTATTACTGCTTTACCGGAATCTTTGTCCAATCCATACAAAGTACCCGCCGTGGTTGCTTAGTGGCTTTCGTGTTGCGCTGCTAAGCACGAGGTCGCGGGATCAAATCCCAGCCACAGCGGCCGCATTTCGAGGGGGGCAAAATGCAATAACACCCGTATGCTTAGATTTCGGCTCTTGTTAAAGAACCCCAGGTGGTCAAAATTAATCTGGAGTCCCCCACTACAGTGTGCCTCATGATCGTGGTTTTGGCACGTAAAATCTCATATTTTTGTTTATATCCCTACCAAATGGTAATTGCGCATGCTCGTCACAATGTATACCGCAAAGTTGCTTGTTTAAGAAGCAACCACGTGCATGCGATGTTCAAGCGAAGGCGACCAGCGACAGATACGCGAAGTAGGAGCCACAGATACGCGAAGACGCGACAGCCCTGTCGCGCTGTTAAAAAATTATGGGGCTTTACGTGCCAAAACCACTTTCTGATTATGCGGCACGCCGTAGTTGGGAGCTCCGGATTAATTTCGACCACCTGGGGTTCTTTAACGTGCACCTGAATCTAAGTGCACCGGTCTTTTCGCATTTCGCCCCCGGCGAAATGCGGCCGCCGTGGCCGGGATTCGATCCCACGACCTCGTGCTCAGCAGCCTAACACCATAGCCACTGAGCAACCACGGCGGGTACTGCTGTCGATAGGTATATAGCTTCAATGCTAAACCACTCCATACTACTACCGCCGCGTGAGCTGATGAAGTACAATCACATGCCCGCAAAAAATTGCAAATGCGCCCCGAGATTAATGTCTTAGCCAGAGTGTACTAGATGCATAGTTTTAATATTCCGTCATCGCCAGTAACAAAGAGCGTTAAGACATAAAACTCTTTCGCGGCTCAACAGTGCATAAACAAACAACTGCTCTCGATAACCACGACAAAACGTCGTCAATACTTTATCTTCAGCGTGAGATGAGACTAAGCGAAGGCTGATTTTACCGTTTATTTCTTGCTGTCATGACAGAGAGCAAGTAGCAACAGAGAATTCAGACCGAAGTAGGCGGCCTGGGTAGCCTAGGTGTTCCCGAGTTGTTATACGCAATCACGGGTAAGCGATGGAAGTCAGCGTCCCGACTTTCCGGGCGACAAGCGAAATTTTAACTAACTGGCCACTTGACATGCGGCAGCGACCATAGAGCTTCATACAATTACTAGAGGCAACTGCGGCGCTAGTGTCTACGGGAGCTAAGCAGGGCAGTTCAGCCTGCAATGGAATGAAGGCAGTACATGGGTTCGCTTAAACTTCACCCGCCGCGGTGGCTTAGCGGCTATGGTGTTACGCAGGATCGAATCCCAGCCGCGGCGGCCGTATTTCGATGGGGGCGAAAAAAAAAAAGGCTTGTATCCCGTGCAGTGGGGGCACGTTAAAGATCCCCTGGTGGTGAAAATTATTCCGCAGTCCCCCACTACGACATGCCTCATAACCAGATCATGGCTTTGGCACGTAAATCTCCAGAATTAAATTCATTGGTAAAATTTACTTCGTCCTTCTGGGTTTAAACGGTCTTGTGACTTTACGAAGTCATCATCTTTAAGAAAATACTGCGTTATAAATAAATACGCCAACATTATCAAAATTGTCCGACAGCAGGATTCGGCCACAGGACATCTAGCACCGAAGCCCTATACTGAAATCATTACGCCGTAATGGGTATCGCAGTGTAACCGAGTGGTTCAGTTATAAGGAATTCCTTATCACGCATTATTTATGCTTCTGAATATTCTTTGTTTGTTTAATTGAGAGAGCGAAAAAAACTTTATTCGTGCTCAAATACATCACTGGGCGCTGTACCTTTATATAGATACGTCACATCCAATTTGCGTTGGTGTAACTTTTTCGAGCTTTGCTCCAGAGCAAAACAAGCCGTGACATCACTAAATATAACTATACGATAACGCTATCTGTGAACAATGCTTCGTTTTATTTAACAGCATGGTAAGGGCAAAAAGGGGAAGACCATATATACCGCATAGTTCGCGTCGGGGAGTGAGTGTCGTGTGACAGCACTTGGAAACGAGTCGTGGGGTAGAGTATGCTACTACGGCTGTACGCGTTCCACTCCCGCAAGCAATCACCGGTACGAATAAAAAGGGGGACCGTCTTTTCTTCCACCATCGAGGCCACGGCTCGCGAAACATTGAGAAACAGTGCGCAGGACAGCTCAGGGAAAAAGGAGCGTTGGTATACAAGAGCCGGCCAAGTCTCTGGCAATTCACGCATACAATGCGGCCGCTATTCCATGAGTCAAGAGACAATGATTGACTCGCTGAAGCGTGGTCGGTGTGGGAAGCACGAGAAAGAAAAGGAACGGGCGACGCTATAAGGGGAAAATAAAGAAGCCGGACAAGGAACGCCGTGCTTTATTTTTTTTTATTTGATTCTTATTTCTTGGGCCGTTCTTTTGTTTCTTTTCTTGTTTCGTTCCTGTGTATAGGCACGAGCAAACGCCGCGCGTTTGGTGCGAAATGCGCCGTCTTTCCGTGCGCTGCCCGCTTCTCGAGAGGAGGATTGGTTCAGGGCTCGTCTCGCAATATGCACTTCCGCCGTTCTTCGTGCTTATCCCAGGCTTCTGGAAATTGCCGTCCTGAAAGCCTGGGTTATTCCGTTCCCACGACTGCCTTTTTTTTTTCTTTTTTTTTTTGTGTGCTAATCCTGCGTGTATCCTTTTCTTCTTTATCTGCCTTTAAGGTCGCGTCGTCAGTGCTTTTTACACCTCCCTAGGACACGAGAGCTGTAGCGGTCGAGAAAGGAGCCCGGGAATTATGCATTAACCCGTATTTAAGGGCGCTATATGCCTGCTCGCGTTTGCGGCATGCAATCTTGACGCATCTTCCCAAGCGCACTCCCCCCCACACACACACACTTGAAACAATTTTGTGTCTTTTTCCGTTCGAAGCTCGAATACCACGACGGGGCAGTTTCTTTGACATTTTTTTCGTGTCTTTGTTTGTTTCCTTTTGGAAACTCCTGCGTGCGGGTGTTACGGTCTTTGGACGATATAATGTATCCTCCTCCACCTCGGCAGAGATGGCAGGCTGGTGCGCATGTGGCGACCCGTTGGGCCTCACGCGTAACAAAGTACAGGGTATGCGGGTATGCGTATACACTTCATAAGAGAGGCGTGCTCCGCGTAGTGCGCGCGCGCGCGTTTCTGGCGAGCGGGAAAAGCTCCGTTTTCCCCCGCAACGTGCTCACGCATGCCCGTTCCTTACAGGCGCGTAAACTCGCTCGCGCACGCTGCCGCTGTTACGCGCGGTCATCGGAAGGAGAAAGAAGCGCTAACCAAGCACAACTTGATCGACATTGGTCGATCGGAACCGGAATTGGACACTGGTCGGAACATTTCGCAACCGCACGCGCGACCCGTACTTGCAGAAAGTGTCGCGGCTTTGAACGAGGGTTATACGGGCTAAGGATGTATCTTGCCAATTGCTGTTGTAGGCTAAAGTTTCTCGCCCTCGCTTTATTTCTGCGAATTTAGCATTTGTCCTGAAAATTACTTCAGACCCCGCATTTCGGGGGTAACAAACGTAGACACACGTACACACGCTCACAACCTTCAACCTCCTGCAGGGGACAATCAATCGGTGAAACATGTCACCACGTGAAGCATTTTGTGAGAAGAATATGGACATTATGTTGAAAGTCGTTTGTGTTTCTGTTCATCACCGTATAATGATAAAAAAAGATAATGGATGGCATTATCATATTGCATCCGAATGCACTTGACTAGTTGTACTGTCTGGTGTTGCACTTATGTTATACATGCAAGTTCTATTTTTTTTTTTTTTAGCTGCACCAAATTAAAAAAAAAAACAATTCGCGTGGCAGATAGCACAATGGTAGCCCTTGATCCAAATTACTCGACGAGGCGGCGAATACTCGTAAACAAATACAAAATGCTTAATCGAATAATCAACATAATTAAGCTAATTAATATTCTAGTAATGACTTTACCACACATATTTCGATCTATGAATTGTAGCTAGTGAATATGCGAGGCATTTTGACTTAGAAAGAATTCTCAGAAGGACGCCACTTTCGAGATATTAGTTTTCAAAGTGTCCGACGAAATGCAATGGCGTTTCAGATACTTTTCTGCTTCAATTATTAAGCTAGGTTTTCTTAAAAGAATAAGTGGAAAAGCAGTGCATTTTTACCGCAAATTAGACGACGCACATCTCGGAACTGGTGCGATATCCTCAGGATTCGTTTTATGCCGATAATCCTTGCATACTCACGAGATACAAATCGTATAACTAAATATGTGCCATAAAGTAAATAATTAAAAATATAACCCGACTAATGATCTTAATTATTCAATTAAGCATTTTTTTTAGTTCTCGTAGCAGTAATGACTACTTCATCGAGTAATTTATGTCAAGGGTTAGAATTGCGCTATCCGCCACAGACAATTTTTAAAATTTTGGTGCAGCTAGAAAAAAAAAGAAAAGAAACACCCTGTATATGTTTCAGTATATTTTGCCCTGCGGCCGAACTATATTTTCTCTAGTTCCATTTTTAAAAATGTTTGAATATACCTTATGAATTATTTTTGTAATATTTTTGTTCCGTTCTTGTAACGTCTCTCTCTATGCCTCTGTGTGTACGGGCGCGCTGTGAAAGTGACGAAGCATTGAACTTATTCAAAAAAAAAAAAAAAGTAAAACGCGGTTGGTAGCAGCGCTTTGCCTTTAAACACATTTCTCAAGACTTTTTTCCTTGTTTAATTTTTACTGGGATTTCTACTGTGCAGTTAAAAAGCATGGCGTCATACAAACACAAAGAGAAGCCACGCCGGCTAAATTCCTGCTGAAGTAAAGAGCGAAAGTGGAGGCAAACGCAATACAAAACGGAGGTGAAGGGGGCAAAGAGATATCAACTGCGCGCTCAGAGATGTCAAAGGCGGCAAATTACTGCTCGCGTTAAATGCTGCGGAAATATAACAAAGATGTTCTTATGTCCACGCGGCACCCGCCGCGGTGGCTTATAGCGGCTGTGATGTTGCACTGCTAAGCACGAGGTCGCCGGTTCAAATCCCGGCCGCGGTGGCCGCATTTCGATGAGGGCTAGATGCAAAAACACCCGTGTTTCATGCACATTGTGGGCACGTTAAAGATCCCCTGGTGGTCAAAATGAATCCAGAGTCGGACCGTCCGTAGTTGACGATGTATGAGGTTTTACGGCGCAGGGGTCTACATATAATGGCCAAAGAGCGCCATCACCGTGCGTAGATACGCATTGACAGTGCGAGTGGTAACCTCCAGTTTCGACATAATTTTACAAGCAACAACCTTCATAAAGGGACCTCGACACTCGGCGAAGGTTTCTGCAAATTGGCACCCAGACAGGTCGTCGAAGCTGGCTTCACCACAATAAGAAGCTTGCTGCGGGGAAGAAGGTTTCGCTCATTCTTGTCGTTTCGCAGACGTTTCACAGGCTTAGCGGCTGTGGTGTTGCGCTGCTAAGCACGAGGTCGCCGGTTCAAATCCCTGCCGCGGTGGCTGCATTTCGATGAGGGCGAAATGCAAAAACGCTCATGTCACGTCTATTGGCGGCACGTTAAAGATCCCCTGGTGGTAAAAATTAATGCGGAGTCCCCCACTACGGCGTGTCGCATAATCAAATGGTGGTTTTCGCATGTAAAACTCCAGAATTCAATTAGTGCACAGAGTGAGTAATCGGAAAGCCAAATGGTGAACCTAGGGTAATCGAAGACTACAGAAAAAAAAGGAAGAAAGATGGTTCAAAAGGTTTCTCACCGAGGCCTACAGGAGTAAGTGAAAGGCTGATACATATGAACCATTTTGGACGGCGGTATAGGGTATGAGCGCTGGTCAAGAGGCGCTATTTACGTCGATTTGATTATTCTATTGAAATATGCTAAGGCTGTCCGATATGCACCCCAAGAAATGGTATGATATGACAGACGCGCACCGGTATCAACACTTGATAACACCTCGCCCGTCTAATCAAGCTCTGTCTGTAGCATTGCGTATTCTGAGGAGCGCATGTATTTATGCGTTCTAGGACGGTGGCACCCAGTCAAGTCAGACGCTGGGAACATGTGCCTCACGGTGCGTGGTGAATTTGCTGAAGGCAGATAAAAACATGCGCTACTTAAAAGTGTTTTATGCGAAGCATATTACTAGAGCTCAACCCAGCTCCTCAGGCGCGGCGGTGTCGCCTTCAATACCACGTGACACCGTGACGTCACGACAGAGGAGAAACGGGGCTCCAACTCGCGCCGTCGCTCGCGGCATCGCCTTCAAGGCTGACCACGTGACACCGTGACGTCACGACAGAGCAGAAACGGGGCTCCAACTCGCGCCGTCGCTCGCGGCGTCGCGGCGGTATATAAGCAGCTGCGCTTGCCTCTGCTAGACACTGACGAGGTGAGATGCCTCCTGGAGACAGAGCTGCTTGTTGGAATGAGAAGCGAAGGTTGCGGCATGCTACAGAGACTGTTTCTAGGTGGCTTTGCTACGGCGCAGCGACTACGCGCCCCGCATCGGACGCGGTGAGCGTCGAGCAACGCAGCGTTCGGCGCGACAACGAAATGTGCGCCTGAGCAAGCGCCGCACGCATGAGCCGACGCCGACGACACCGGCTTTTCTGCGACACGAGCTCCTTAACGCTGTCGCGTTAAAATATAGGCTAGTATGCTTCGCATCCTGGGCTTAACCTTAGCTAAGCCACAGCCATTTTTACCGCTCGCTTGGCTGTGGGCTGCTGCGCTGCTGTTGGCCACGCGAAGTTTTAGCGCTTGTTCCCTATGCAACAGTGAATACGCGCTAGCAGTAGTTTTTGCTGTAAAACTCGACGGACGAAGCCATTAACAAAATGTCTTAGTGAAACAGAGAATAATCCAACTAAGACAGACCTCATACGGTAGCTGGAAAAGGGGTTTGTGTTTGATTTTACGCGTAGCAGAATTCTGTTTTTTTCTATATTCAAATTACACTCCGACGCTATCATGGCTGCAGGTTGTGTGTAAGTCGTACTTTACAAATTTTCTGACGCATTTTACTTTGAGAAATTCAATTAGTTCAATACCGCACATGCGCTAGGCGGAGGTCCTACGAGAATGAGGATGTATGACTAACGTGCGCAGGCAATGTTTGCCACTCTGCCCGTTCCATCTCTCGCACCAGCGTGTGCTGCGACATTAATCGACGTTATGGCAAACACTCGATGGATGGATGCTATGAGCGTCCCCTTTGGAAAGGGGCGATGGCTTGCGCCACCAAACTCTTCCTGCTATATCGCGTAATGTCCTACCTATATTCAAAAAAGAAAACAAAATTGCGCCATTCTACTCTGTGAAGGCGGATGACCAGCCAAGCTGTGTATGTGGGCTGTCCATTGCCGTGCGTCAAACGCCGTGTGCACATAAATGGAAGGCGAGGCGCGACTAGTCGCTCCTCCACGATATTGAGCCTCGGAAGATGATGAGGCACCGGGGAGTATATATCGTCCATGTATTGTTACAAAACGCGGCACTACACCTTTTTCTAACGGACCCCGGTACGTAGAACAGACACGCGCGTCACCGCACTCCGAAGGCACACACTGCTTCACCACAGCCAAGGCGATCGTGCGTTGGTCGACGACCCGCAGTGCAGTAATGGTTGTGAGGTCACTCGAAAACCACAAGCGGTCATACACAACACAGGCCACACAAAACTGGTTACCCACAAACTCCCTCTGAAATCTGGCCGTTGCTCCGGTGAAACGTTCCAAGTTTGCGGTATCGGGGCCACATGGACGGTTCGCACTTCTTTCGGCTTCGCGGTCCCAGCGGACAGCACGCTTACGGGACCGCCGCCACGGAAAAGCGGAAGGAAAGGAAAGGAGATATACGCAAGTGCTTGAAACGCCGACATAGAGAGGGCGGTGCGAACTAGACATGGCCGACGCGGGTCAAAGTATATATCTGTTTTTATCAGCTCAATATCTGATACGGGTCGTACTTGGACCTAAGATATTAAACTTACTTTTCCTAGTTGGTGGAGTGCTTAAACACTGCTTCACCCGGGGCGGGTCGGCCCGGTATTGCACTAGCTTCGGCATGGGCCGCCGTACGGGGAGCAATTATCGATCTATACGGCTGGATAGGCGCACGCAATTTTTCCCAGAATTTAGCTATATACAGCTTCGCTGTAAAAAAGAAAAAAAAAGCATGAACAATTTTCATCACCAAACTTTCTGAACCCGTATTGCGAATTTTCTTCTTGCCCGCCTCCGTTGTTTGTCGTTTCCTTACTTTCACCAATTTTCCGATCTCCTCTTACTAATCTCTATTGCGGACATGTTTGCTTTCCGCCTGCTCTCGCTGAACCCAAGGGCTTCAAGGAGGCCAGATGTGCCTAAATCGACCGCTGCGCAGATATCTGCACTGTCCAAAAACAGTATCGCCATCTGTCGGCCGCGGCCCCTGTTTGGATCCCACCGATGGCATCGGTTGTTGGGAACTCGGCGCTGACGCCCGTGGTTGTACCTGGGTCGCAAGCCCCAAGGGTAGCGTTGGCCTGGCGGCCTGGGGTACAACTGAAAGCATCCGAAGGTCCCGGCAAAGCATGAGTCGACTGGTAACAACAAAACAACTTGTTTATTTTAACATCGCAAAAAGTTGGCGGTCAGGTTGACCGAAGTAGAGAGACGGGAGAGCACTTTACTCAACAGAAGAAATCGGAGCCCTCTATTTGGCGTCCGGGGGAAGCTGTTTTTATACTCTCGCAGTTGAGGGCAAGAAGGAACCCCTCAATAGACGAGCACGTGAATGTACAATGGGCTAATGGTGACGCACACTGTCGTAGCGCTGCCGGTCGGGCACAATGACTGGAATGAGAGGGTGATCCCTGCTGTCGCACCGCCTGGTTCGGGCACAATGACTGGAATGAGAGGGTGATCCCTGCTGTCGCACCGCCTGGTTCAGGCACAATGACTGGAAGGGGAGGATGACCCCTGCTGTCGCATCGCCTGGTTCGGGCACAATGGCACATACACTCACACACGCACATGAAGACACGTGGCATCGGAACATGCCTGGAAACGCCTGGAAACACCTGGCGGGGAGCGTTGCGGCGACGCCGAACGGGCCAAAATGTCTGCCGCCCCGCCGCAGTCGCGCCGGCAAAACCGCGTGTCGCAGGCGAAACGCAACAGACCGCCCCGCCGGGGGAAGGAGATCCCGATGGTCAGGGGACTGCATCCGCTGTCCGGAGGGATGTCGCTCGATGATGGTCACAACCGAAGTCGGGCGTCCCTCGACGTTTCTTGAGCGCAGCGCACAGAGAAGGCCTCGTTCTCTCGTTCAGGTTCGCACGGGACACTGCAAAGTGACTTCGGGAGAGTTCACATTTTTGTTCTCGTTCCCGGCAAGCGTTAGAACTACGCTGAAACTCAACCGCTCAGTCAGCAAGCACGGCACAACCCTCACTAAGCCCTGCCAGGCTCTTTCCCCTTTTTATACCACTGCCTAGTTCCTTACAGTAGTCTAGCATCACTCAGAACGCGTCCACAAATTGGAAAATTGCACTAGAAAGCATATCATCACTTTGAAACACTAAACAAAAGCAATATGTTAAAAAAAATCCTGCCTCAGGAAGAAAAACATCAGTAACCAACAATTTTGAGGCTGATTCCTACGTTAGGGGCTTCGACTTAAGCCATCGGCGTTACCGTTGAGACTCCCCTTTTTGTAACGCACCTCAAAGGAATATTGTTGTAAAGCGAGGCTCCAGCGCAGGAGGCGGCCATTTTTGGGAGAGATGGTCTGCAGCCATTGGAGAGGGCAGTGATCCGTCTCAATGATAAACCTCGAGCCGGCTAGATAGCATGACAATTTCTGAACGGCCCACACGAGACACGCACACTCTTTCTCGGTGGCGCTATACGCCTGCTCACGACTGGTCAGCTTACGACTAGCATACAGGACGGGGTGTTCTACTTCTCCATTTTCCCGTTGGCACAGTACAACGCCCATGCCTCGCTCACTAGCATCGCACTGAACAATGAACCCTTTTGTATAGTCTGGCGATCGTAGCACAGGCTGGTTTGTTAGGGCACTCTTTAGGGCGCTAAAAGCTCTTTCCTTTGTCTCGTCCCAGACGACTGTTTGAGGCTCTGACTTTCTTAGAGCATCCGTCAGGGGAGCCGCGATATCAGAGTACCTGGGGATGTACCTCTGATAGTAGCCGGCGACACCTAAGAACGACCGAATATCGGTCTTTGTGCGCGGTTGCGGAAAGTCTCGCACAGCGGCCACTTTTATTTCAGAGGGGCGGCGACGACCCTGACCAATCACGTGACCGAGGTAGACAACCTCGGCCTGTGCTAACTGGCACTTAGGAGCCTTGACTGTCAAGCCCGCTTCGCGCAGGCGGGTTAGCACTGCCCGCAAGTGTGCCATATGCTCAGACCAGGATGCGGAGAATATCGCTACGTCGTCTAGATACGGTAAAGCGAATTCTTGCTGTCCCCGCAACACTTTATCCATGAGGCTTGAAAAACAGTATGGCGCGTTCTTCAAACCAAAACTCAACACTTTAGGACGGAATGTTCCCATTGGTGAAATGAACGCCGCATACCTACTAGCCTCTTCTGTAAGTGGAACCTGCCAATAACCCCTGACAAGATCTAGGGTGGAAATAAACTGAGCGCTACTAACTTTCTCAAGGCGCTCCTCGATGTTAGGGATCGGATAAATTTGATCCTTAGTGATGGAATTAAGCCTGCGGTAGTCGACGCAAGGACGAGGTTCCTTGCCCGGTACCTCAACTAAAATCAAAGGGGAGGTATAATCACTCTCACCTGCCTCAATAACACCGAGCTGTAGCATTTTCTTTACCTCAGCCTCCATAATATCGCCCTGGCGGGGTGACACCCGGTACGCCTTGGATCGTACTGGCTCTGGGGAGGTAAGTTCTATATCATGAGTAAGGACAGAAGTCCTACCAGGCCTCTCAGAGAACAGACCTTGAAACTCTTGTAATAGCTGGTGTAGTTCGGTTTTCTGCTCAGGCGACAGCGGTGCTTTACTGATAAGGTCACTAATGACTTGACCGGTGTCTTCCCTGTTCGTCACTGAGCCTAGTCCCGGAAGCTCGACCGGAAGCTCTTCAGGAACGTTTACCATCATGCACACCACTGCTTCCCTTTGTCTATAAGGTTTGAGCAGATTACAGTGGTAAACTTGCTGTGCTTTCCGCTTTCCTGGCAGACTTACCACGTAGTTAACGTCCGACAGTTTCTGAACAATTCGTGCTGGGCCCTCCCACTGCACGTCTAGTTTGTTGTTTAGCGATGTGCGCAATATCATGACCTCATCGCCCACCTCAAAACGACGGGCCCTGGCTGTCCGATCATAATAAACCTTGGCCCTCTGCTGGGCCTTTGTCATTGCTTCACCTGACAACTCCTGTGCCCTTCTTAAGCGTTCGAGGAGCTTAAGTACGTACTCCACCACGACTGGGTCGTCGCCCCTACCTTCCCACGATTCTCGAAGCATGCGAAGCGGAGACCGAAGCGAGCGACCGTACACCAGTTCAGCTGGCGAAAACCCCGTAGCCGCATGCGGCGCGGTCCTTAAAGCAAACATCACCCCAGGCAGACACAGCTCCCAGTCAGTTTGATGTTCAAAACACAAGGCTCTCAACACGCGCTTCATGACGGAGTGGAGCTTCTCAACGGAATTCGACTGTGGGTGGTACACTGAGCTGTGTAGCAGCTTTACCCCACACCTTTCGAGAAAAGTTGTCGTCAAAGCGCTAGTAAACACTGTGCCCTGATCTGATTGGATTTCCGCAGGGAAACCAACTCGCGCAAATATGGACAGTAGTGCATTAACTATCTCAACTGAGCTGAGTTCTTTAAGCGGCACTGCTTCAGGGAACTTTGTCGCTGGGCAGATCACAGTCAAAATGTGTCTGTACCCCGTGGCTGTTACCGGCAGAGGTCCCACTGTATCAATAACGAGCCGTCTAAAAGGCTCCGTTATGATAGGTACCAATTTCAACGGCGCCCTTGATTTGTCCCCTGGTTTGCCCACCCGCTGACAAGTGTCACATGTCCTCACGAAATGGTCTGCGTCCCGAAAACACCCTGGCCAATAGTACTCTTGCAAGAGACGGTCCTTAGTTTTCTTAACTCCTAGGTGTCCGGACCACGAACCCCCGTGTGACAAGCGCAACAGATCCTGACGATAGCATTGAGGCACGATCAGCTGATCGAACTCCACTCCTCGGCGGTCTAGATACTTCCGGTACAGGACTCCACCTCTTTCCACAAAACGCGCAGTTTTCCTGGCGATACCTTCTTTGACATTGCAGCGCACGTTTTCCAGGCTGCCATCCTTTTTTTGCTCGGCTATCAAAGCCGACCGGCTGACTTTTAGCAACCTATTAAGTCCGTCTGACGTAGGCGCGATGAGCAAATCAGTAGATAGCTCTTCTAACTTTCCCGTGTCGGGCGTTTCCTCTCCAGTATCTGGCGCCTTTAACGTTACAGACTCAAGTTTATTCAGTTCGGGCGTGCTCTGAATATCAGCTTGCTGCGCCTCTGACCCTTTTTCGTTGTTTGATAACGTCGGCCCCGCAACTACCGCCTTTGCAGCGAGCTCCCGAACCTTCGATCTGGTTAAGGCCTAAACACTAGCTTCACCAAACAAAAGCCCCTTCTCGCGCAGGAGGTGATCGGACCTGTTTGAAAATAGGTACGGGTACTGGGGTGGCAGCATAGATGACACTGCCGCCTCCGTCTCAAGCGCTCCGAAAGGTCCTTCAATAAGCACTTTTGCTACTGGCAGACACACGCTATGAGCTTCCACGGCTTGCTTGATCCATGCGCACTCGCCCGTGAACATATGGGGTTCTACGTAAGACGGGTGAACTACATCCATCGTAGCTGCGGAATCGCGAAGCACTCGGCACTCTTTCCCGTTCACGAGGAGGTCTCGCATGTAAGGCTCGAGAAGCTTCATGTTCTCGTCAGTGCTGCCTATTGAAAAAAACACAACTTTTGGTGTTGTTTCCGGACACTGCGCCGAAAAGTGACCCGGCTTCTGGCACGTATAACACACGCCCGCTCGCCTCATCTCGAACCGCTTTCTGCGTTTGGCTGCCGCCGTCTCTTTACGTTTGGTCGGACTGCTTTCACTCGCATCCTTACTACGCGTGTCCCCCTTTAATCTCATGGGCGTGAATTTCGGCCTCTCAAACTTCGAGCCAAATTCACCCTTTTGACCGTCCTTAGCTCCGCGAGCCCGACGCGTCACAAACTCCTCGGCTAGCTCAGCGGCTTTAGCCACCGTACAAACGTCTGGCCTATCCAAGACCCAGTATCGCACGTTCTCCGGTAACCGACTATAAAACTGTTCTAGCCCGAAGCACTGCAGAACTTTATCGTGGTCACCAAACGCTTTCTCTTCTTTGAGCCACTCCTGCATGTTTGACATAAGCCTATACGCAAACTCTGTATATGACTCACTTCTGCCTTTCTCATTTTCCCGAAACTTCCGACGGAACGCCTCCGCAGACAGCCGGTACTTTTTTAGCAGACTCGATTTTACTTTGTCGAAATCCTCTGCCTCCTCTCTATCCAAGCGAGCGACTACGTCGGCCGCCTCGCCGGGTAACAAAGTGAGCAAGCGCTGTGGCCACGTTTCCCGAGAGAACCCCTGCTTCTCGCACGTTCGCTCAAAGTTAACCAGGAACAAACCAATGTCCTCTCCAAGCTTAAACGGCCGCATCAGGTCAGTCATTTTGAACAATACGCGTTCTCCTGCACCGTGTGCCTGACTTCCATTACGAGCGCGTTCCATCTCTACCTCGAGACGCTTCATTTCCAAAGCGTGTTGACGGTCACGCTCTTGTTGCTCTCGCTCTTTCTGTTCTTTACGTTCACGCTCTTCTTTTTCTTTTGCAGTCTCCCTCTCTTCAATGGTCTCAAGGCATTCCGACAGCTCGTCATCCTCAGCCTCTAACTCAAGAATAGCCTTTAGCAGTTCAGGTTTTCTTAGTTTGTCTGAGACATCCAGACCCAACTCTCTTGCAAGCTCCAACAATTTCGGTTTGCGCAACGACTTCAAATCCATGGCTGCTCTGAATGCTGCTTTCTCTACTGCTTACTATTGTCTTGCCGCAAACTAACCCGGCAGCAACGACAACCACAATTACCAGCTCTGTTTCTGACACTAACAAAAGCCTGGCAAAGCTCAGAAGAAGAAAGTCCCGCACTCACCAAACCTCGCAGCCAAGAGTTCCGCGCAGTCGTTCCGCTGCAGGCAACCAGTCATCACACAGGGCTCGTTGCACTGCTCCCGGATCGTCGTTGAGCTGTTCAGCATACAGTCAACTGCATCTCTTCGCTGCTGGCCTCCGTTGTCGCGATCTCACCGCTGGCAGACAGTTGTTTGAAGTCGGAGGCGATCTCACCGCTGCCAACCAGATGTTTCGAATCGCACCGATGGTACGACCTGTTGGGAACTCGGCGCTGACGCCCGTGGTTGTACCTGGGTCGCAAGCCCCAAGGGTAGCGTTGGCCTGGCGGCCTGGGGTACAACTGGAAGCATCCGAAGGTCCCGGCAAAGCATGAGTCGACTGGTAACAACAAAACAACTTGTTTATTTTAACATCGCAAAGAGTTGGCGGTCAGGTTGACCGAAGTAGAGAGACGGGAGAGCACTTTACTCAACAGAAGAAATCGGAGCCCTCTATTTGGCGTCCGGGGGCAGCTGTTTTTATACTCTCGCAGTTGAGGGCAAGAAGGAACCCCTCAATAGACGAGCACGTGAATGTACAATGGGCTAATGGTGACGCACACTGTCGTAGCGCTGCCGGTCGGGCACAATGACTGGAATGAGAGGGTGATCCCTGCTGTCGCACCGCCTGGTTCGGGCACAATGACTGGAATGAGAGGGTGATCCCTGCTGTCGCACCGCCTGGTTCAGGCACAATGACTGGAAGGGGAGGATGACCCCTGCTGTCGCATCGCCTGGTTCGGGCACAATGGCACATACACTCACACACGCACATGAAGACACGTGGCATCGGAACATGCCTGGAAACGCCTGGAAACACCTGGCGGGGAGCGTTGCGGCGACGCCGAACGGGCCAAAATGTCTGCCGCCCCGCCGCAGTCGCGCCGGCAAAACCGCGTGTCGCAGGCGAAACGCAACACCCCTCAGACCTCATGCGGAAGCTGGAAAACGGCTTTGTGTTTCATTTCCCGTGTAACAGAATTATGTTTTCTCGTAGATTCGTATTACAATCCGAAGCCGTCATCAGTGGCGTAGCCAGAAGTTTCGGTCTTGGGGTGGGGGGGAGGGGGCGCGCTCACAATGCAGTTCGGCCTCCTCCTAAGAGGAAACATTAGGTCGGAGGCTCCTCTCTAAATACACGTAGAAGGAGAATTGTAGAAGGAAATGAGAAGGAGACATGTAGAAGGAGAAGGAGAATTTTTCTCGGCAACCACTTCACCAAATTTGATGAGATTTGTTGCATTTAAAAGAAAAACTTTAATTGTAGTGATTCTTTGTTTCGAATTTCCGATTTAGGTTGTCAATATTTTATTGAAAAGGGGCAAAAATCGAAAACCTTCAGAAAACGAAACAATGAAGTTTACAACTCTGTAAATCAGCAATGAAAATTGATATCACAATTCTGTGAATTGCACATAATAGTACATCTACAGCGGACAAAACTGATGTTACACATGAGTCTAAAAAAATTAAGTATTATGGAAATACGGCTTTTGCAGAACCCTTGTACATAACATAACCAATTCACATAAGATACAAATAGACATATCGAATTTGTCCGCTTTGAATGGTGTAATAGATGCCGTTTACAGAACCGCGATATCTGTGCAGAGCTATTAATTTGTAAACTTCGTGCTTCTATTTTTTTAGAAGTTTCGAATTTTTCAAAATATTTTAAACAAAGTTCGGGCCCTAAATCGAAATTCCGCTTCCAACAGACACTAGAATTTAACTTGCTCTCTCAAATGCAACAAATTTCATTAAAAGCGATTCAGGAGTTCTCTCAGAAAAGCGTTTCTGCGTTTTACAAGTATCTGTATAGGCCGCGTCGCAGTTGGGCCCGAGCTATAGCTTCCTCTTAAACAATTTGCCTAGGGATCAAATACATGAATAAGAACTGCATTGCCATTGCCAAAGATGCTGCAAACGAATTCTTGAACGCTACGCACTGTCAATACAAGTAAAATACGTATTTTTTCATAAAATATCAAACTCGTATGTGCCAAAAGTTGTGCCCAACATAACAGATGTCAATGCTTCCATGCTTTTTGTCTATTTAGTAAGTAAAGAAAATATCACACGAACTTTAGAACTACATCAGTTCGAAACCAGCAAAGCGGTGCATGCCGCTGATATGAAAAATGTAAAGGCCATGAAATGAACAAGTTGAGGACAAATATGCTAGTGAAACTTTCAAGAACCTTGTTTCAAGCCTTGATTCAAGAACCTTGTTTACATTTTTGTACATATGCAACGGCCAGTGAAAAATCTCAATGACACTGTCATTTGTTCCAATGTTCCAATGTTCCAATGTTCCAATGTTCCAATGTTCCGCAGGAGCAGCTGTCACCGGTCGTGTATCGTGAGTAATTGCACCGAAATTACAGTCGCAACAGAGAGCACGTATAAAAAGCAGGAGTTCTGCATAATATACGAGGGCGAGTCAAATGAAAGTGAGCCAATGCGAATATATGACAAACGGGGTACTTTATTTAAAAGTAGCCTCCATGAGCATTTAGACATCAGTTCCATTGACTAATAAGTCGCGTAATGCCCTTCTCATAAAGCTCCTTGGGTTGTTGCTTCAAAACATCTGCGACTGACTTTCACGTCATCGTCCGAGACGAATCTGGTTCCCTTGAGCTGTTTTTTTCGGTTGCCCCAAAATGTGGAAGTCGCAAGGCGACAGGTCTGAGCTCTGTGGCGGATGTTGCAGCATTTCCCGCTTGAGCTTTGCCAGTTTTGTATTAACCACATTAGCGACGTGGGAACGGGCATTGTCGTGGAACAAGATTACCCCATTCGTCAATTTTCCACGTAGTTTGTTCTTGATTGCGACACGCAGCCGATCCGGCGTTTCACAATATCGGAAACAATTGATAGTCTCTTAAGATTTACCAAATTCTATCAGTAATGGCCACACACGATCAAAAAATAAAAGTCAACAACACCTTTCCGGCGGAAATGACGGCCTTTGCTTTCTTTGGGAGTGGTGAATTCGAATGTTTCCATTGTAAGCTTTGCCGTCGTGTTTCAGGCTCGTAGTAGTGGCCTGATGGTTCGTCTCCGATTACAATTGCAGACAAGAAATCGTCACCCTTATTGTGATACCGGATCAGATGAGTAAAGGCAGCGCGGAACTTCTCCGTATTCTGGCGGTGGTTCAAAATCTTCGGCATCCACTGCGCACATAAGAGCCGATAACCGAGATGTTCATGAATTATGGCGTGAACGGTGACAGGGAACCGAACCGTGACTGGTGTTCACACGCTCTGCCAGTTCATCTATGCTTGTGTCATCAGCTCATCAACCTTTGCAGTTTTGTTAGGGGTGATTGCACGATGGCTTAGGTCCGGTCTGGGATCGTCTTTGCAACTTCCACGTCCTTCTTTGAACCGTTTGTTCTAACGCTTCACAGTGGCCAATGAAATTGCAATGTTCAATGTACACGGCAACCGTACGGTGACTAATTTCTTTCTGGGAAACACCTTCAGCTGTCAAAAACCTCACGGCACCACGCTGCTCAACTTCTGGAGTGTCCATTACGTCACGCAACCATGTTCAACCCAGTGTATGAGCGCATTAAACAACATTTAGCCTCACACCTGCCCTCGTACATTAGAAATGCGAAGATACAATGGAATATGCAAATGCGAAGATACAGCTTGATAAAGGGCAAAAAGGTGCCACTGGAAACAAAGTTCACTGCACGTATGCACAAAACCTCGCAACAAGATATCTAAACATACGTATAAGTATCCAATAAATCTACGTATCTAAGAAAAAGTCACGGTATATAATGGGTCAAACAAGGCAAATAAACATGTTGCGCAATCACAGATTCACAGAATCCTAGATGCCTCCCCCATTCCATCCACTCACCCCGATGTATCGCGCGCGACGGAAAGCGGCGCGCTTGCTCCTTACTTTTTTCCCTTGCGCACACAAGACTGAGCCACCTACGTCGGCTCACCCATTCCCCACCCACACGCTTTCACTCGCACATACAGCATGCGGCGCGCGGTCACGATGTTATCGCCCTTGGACTTTATGCGGAACATGAGGGCGACGTCGACGGCAGGAATGCGCCTAGAGTGTCCATATAATTGCTATCGCAATAATATAATAAGAGTATCCGGCAGCTGGAGCGTCCCATGGCCATTACTTTCCACAAAAGAAGTAACAAAATAGAACTTTCACCATGCGACAATTCGCTGCGCCGCAACAACGTCTTTTCTTTTTCTTTTTGTGGGACGGGGGCACGGTAATGAAAAAAAAATGCAAAGGAGAGTATGTTGGTCACAATCGAATGCCTACTTTGGGCAACTAATGTGGCTATTAAAGGAATATCGAATAAAACACGAGACGCTTGGTCCATCAAGAACCATGCGCATGCTCTGTATCCTACGCCGGCGAGACAAGACTTTCTGGAGAGGTTGCGCTCAAGCGAACGCGGTGCAATCCGTCGAGTCCCCACAGTGATGGCGATGGCGGCGAGCGACCATTGTTTCTTTTTCTCGTCTGTTAGCTAGAAAGCGTCCAAAACTCTGCCAGGCGAAAATGCACTCGGCTAGAGAATACCGAACGCGCACCAAAGTGCGCCGCGCGGTGGTCGGGGCAACACGAGAAAAACGCATGCGCATCCCCTACCCGCTGGCTCTGGCAGCCCGCGGGTAGGGGAGCGAGAACGAAAAAATTGAAGAGGCTCAATGTGTCCTCGCGATTAAAAGTCAAAGTAGAAAAAATACATAAGAACGTAGTTACCTTGGCTGGCTTTAGTGTCTTCACTGGATGCTTTGGCGCAGATGAAAAAAGATGTTGATATTTTTTTATGTGACATGATGGCACGAATGAACCACCACGACGCTTCGTCTCATCGGGCCTCGCTGCGGGCTTTGTCAACTTGTCTGATAGTGTGTTGGTTTCGCTTGTCTCGTTGTATGGCTCGATGTACGACTTTGGAAAAGTTAATGAACCTTTGGCGTCAAATATTTATGGGAACATTAAACTTACAAAGTTCCGCAATTTAATATCTAAAGCACACGTTTGGAAATGTCAATGCACCTTTCACATCAAAAATTTATGAGAACTTTATACCCATAAAGTTTCGGAATTGACATCCACGCGTTCCGTAGATTCCATGATAGAGTGTAGATTTCGCGGCCTCCGCGAGATGCCGCGGCGAGCCCGTTCGCCATCAATACGTCCTTGAAACTTTGTGCTCGGATGGGGCTGATTGCGTTATGTGACACCCGGTCTTGGAGCAAGAAACATTTAGGAGTGGAAACTCCGCTGTTTGCGGCGACCAGAAAAGGTCCAGAAAATCGTGCTCGCGGCGCCTGGCGGCCTGGAAAGAAATTACCGCCGTATAGAGCGCGCCGGAGCCGCCTGCCCGGGCGCTGCATTTTTTTTTTCGCTGCGGCTTCTACAACGCGCCGCATGGCGCCGCTACTGTATATGGCCCCGTCGGCGCATCCAACAATTGTGACTTTATCTGGTCGCCCGCGCTCGCTCGCGCTGACGGGAGTTTCACCTCCTAAATGTCTTACTCCGTGCACCCGGTGGATGGGCGTTGCCACGAAATCCAGCCCGAGTTCGCAATTTTTGCGGTGAAATGGCTTTTCGAGCGTGAAAAAGACGTTCTAGACAAAACCCAGAATGATTTCCGGCGCCGGGGGTTGCTTTGATCGGCGGTGCATGGACAGCACGAAAAAAATTCGGGGGGTGGCTGAAGCCCCATAAGTCCCCCCCCCCCCCCCCCCCACTGACTACGCCCCTGGCCGTCATGTCTGCAGGTTGTGTCTAAGTCGTACTTTACACATTTTTCTGACGAAATCTACTTTTAAACATTCATTTAGATCAACATGAAACTTGCGCTTGGCGGAGGGCCCAGAAGAATGAGGATATATGCTACACTTCTGCAAACGTCGCTTGTGCTGATCTAACGTCGCCGACAGCTTCGCTGTACATCCACTGTCACGTGGTAAAATGAAGGCGGATTTTTCTTTAATTTTTTTTGTGCGTAGTCCCCGCAGCGCACAAATAGGCCAGCAGCACCTTGAACAACTAGCAAGAAAGCAAGAAAGTGGTGCCATGAAGCAAGAAAAGTAGCCCTCCAAATTCGTTTTATAGGATGTAAGGTCAGCCCGATCATTGCAAACGTTTTAAAGAGAGGCAGTGATACACGGCCAGCCTATTTGCTGAAAAACATAAAAAGGTATTCAACAGTTATAAGCACCCGTCGTCCCTGTAAACCCTTGTCATAAAATCTTGTTTCCTTCTTGTCAGAATAATGCATCGGACCACGCAAGGTTCTGTAAAGACACGATGCTGCTGTTGCAAACGTAGCTTGTCAATCACAGTAAGGGTAATGGTGAACATAAAAAGTGTTCAAGTTCGATGTCAGCCGCGTTCTGAAAAGACGCTTGGTAATTTCGCAGAGAGTACAGCACGAATCTACAAAGGTTGGTTATGATTAGTATATATATATATATATATATATATATATATATATATATATATATATATATATATATATATATATATATATATATATATATATATAAGCTGTAGAGGAGGCTAGGTGAATGTGCCGCTTGTGTTTTCATACACTGGAAATCTGGCAACACTATATGTCCTCACATATGCATCGACAGCAGGAGAGCCAACAATTTTTAGCTTGTAAATAGCCCAGTTCTTTAAGCGCTTCAGTATAGAGAAAGCAAGAAAGCAAGAAACCGTGATCGTATACATAGTGTCATGGAGCAGCGTACATTTCTCGGACTCTCGGTATCTCTTGGTGCGTGACCACATTAATGGTATTTTGAATTGTCTCTCTTCACAGCGACTTATCTAACGTTGGCCCTCTCCATTCCTGACACAGCCAGGCTGCCACTTGAGTAGGCACGTTGCGTGCACTTCAAAGCTTTCGGTCAAGAAGTGCATGGCGGGAACATCGCAGCCTTCGCCGGCTCCATTACAACATTACAACTCCTTCCGTCCGAGAAAGAAAGCTGCTATTTGCATTTCATACCTCGACCCAGTTGTTGCGTTTCCCCTAAACTAGGTTGAAATTGTTCTTCAAGTGGTTGAAAAAACAGAAAAAAAGCAAACGAAAAAGAGTCAACAAAAAAATAAATACGCAATGTGGAGCTGCTAAAGCCTAAAAAGCCGCAGCATCTGCGCTAACGAACGAGTTTGTGTGTGTGTGTGCGTGTGCGTGTGTGTGTAGAAGGGGCAGGAGGAGGGGGGAAGGACTCTGTTTTCTTTCGACTGCGAGAAAGCCTGTTGAGGGTGGCTATAATAGGACCGTCGTTCCGTTCCGGCCGCGTGCGCATGCAGCGCGAACGCGCGCTCGTGTCAAGACGTGCGTAATTGGTGCGGCCTGCATCATAATTGTGCGCTTGCGCACGGCATCTGCATAGAGCGAGCACCGGCTTCGCAGGCTGCGAGGCATGCAGCCTGACCTGCTCGCACTGAGGCGCCCGCGATGAGAAGCCATGACAGCGCGTGGGCCGCAAAGACGCACTTAAGGCTAGAGCCACGGTTCCACTGTCAGAGCGCTGATGTTCCGTCGTTCATGTCTCATACTCTGCGAGCGGCCCTGACGCAGCAGTTGTCGTGATTCATTTTTCTTTTCAGGCGTGAGCGTGTTGGGTGGCGTTGATGTCGCCGCATCACTTCCTGCTTTGCTTGCCTCAACTCGCCTCGTCTTGCTTTTCTCCCGTGCACCAGCATGCTCGTGCAGCGCGCTTACCATATGTGGCCTGCGCTGCCTTGTCTGGACGACGCTCGTGCGACGCTTTGCGGCGCACGATGGCAAACGTCGTAATTTGCATGTAACCCGTTCTGGTTGCGATGCGATCTATTTCGTAAGTCCAGTGATGCAACTCCCCTATAACTACACGAAGCAAATTCGCCAAACATAACAAAGTTGGGTCGGCCAGCCTGGCTAACGCGCTGGTTTATTTCGTCTTTGTTCCCGTACATAAAGGCTATCTTGCCAGTTGTGACGCAATTATGAAATGGGTGTGTATGTATTCAATAACCCTATTCTCATTCAGCTCCGTAAACGTGTAATAATATTGTCGTAACGTCCTACCAGTGAGGCGGCTGACAACAGTGCCGAAAACGACGAAGGCGCCGACAGATGCTCGCGGACTTGTCATGTTGGGCACCGCTGCACTCATAGTAAATAGCCTGCCAGTAAAATCGATGGTTTGACGACATGACGCCTGGTCGGGAGGAAGCATGTTGAACGAATTAAATAGTAAAAAGGGCGACCGAAATATAGATAGCTTAAAAAACTTTTAAGACTTTTCGGCTTTCGTACGGAAGCCTTGTTCACAGAAAATAACCTGCTCAAGAGGGCGAGCTGGAGTTCCTTTTAGTACGCGGCCAAGGCATCTCGCGTTTGCAGCATGGAAGATTGCCATCGTTCCGATTGAACCTTTCTTTTTTCTCGTAGTTTGGATAAGGAGATATTCTAGATATTGACGGAAATTCACGTTTCTTTCTTTTGTAATTACGCTTGCCTTGGCGCAGTTAATCTCACGATTAGCAGCCACCGCGTGCTTTGCAAGACGACGTTCTTCTTTTTAACGTTGTTCATGTGTTGCCCCCTTGAGCCGGTGTTCGAAATTTTCGCTCTCGCCGAGATAAACACAGTCACAGTATGCGCAAGGTATTGTATAAACCGCGCCTGGAAACTTCTCTTTTCTTAGTTGGTCTCAGTTCATGCTGCAACTTCAGGGTGGCACCATCGGCCACGTGCACGTCAGATGTCCGCAGAACACTTGTCGATGCTCCACCGACACCTGGCACACAGCGGATTACGGCGCGAGCTCGGGGCCGGACCGTGGGTGACGTTCGCGGGGTTACGCATGCGCTGCTCTATATACGGATCGAACAAAACTTTCGGGAGTATGCGCACTCGGAGAGTTCGTGGCGTGCCCTGGACAGGCCAGAGGCTCGGTCGTCTTCACTGGCAAGTAGTGTGCGCTCTCTGTGTCAGGGAAGCGGCGACTCACCGTTTGCGGCGAGCCGGGTGAACAGCTAGAATCAGAATCCGAGTACAGTGTTGCCCGGTGTGTGTATCCTTCCTGAAGATACCGAAAGAAAGACGGCTATTTTCTCTTTTTAACATCACGTCTAGCTTGTAAAGATTGCCTCTAGCTCACCTACATGTAACAATATGTGCAGCATCCCTTCATGTGGGTTGTTTGGAAAAGTTGAAGTTTCTGTTTTTTTTTTTTTTTGACGCAACGGTGCATCCATAATGGTGGTACGTCTTAGAGTCACTTCAACTCATCATATTGATATTAACATATAGTTTAGCGTATATCATGGCGCCTAACGCTTGGAAGAAGTTTCTCCGCACTACGAAATCAAACTGAGCGCACGGGCAAGGATAAAAAAATATTTATGGGGACGTTAATTTGCTGACTCGTGTTAAAAAATGACACGGTTCGTTCTCGCTCACGATTCGTGATTTCGATTGTTCTACAGTCACTCAGCAAACACAGTTTCTGAGCACTACACGCTGAAATACACAAGTTTAGGTGCTGCAACATTTTCCGTCCGCGATTACGTGCACACATTGACATTGATTAACTGAACGAGCCCTATGGTTCTTGTTACTGTTTAACGTGGACGCAAAAAGAACAGTGTTGTCTCTTTTTTTTTTGTTCGTATACTTCTGTCCGTGTTACCACGCCTGCGCGTCTGCAGCCTGAGTTCCTGCGTATGCCAACTTGCTCAACTGCCAGTCGTACTGTACTTCAGTTGGTCCAAGCTGGAGCTTGGACTGGCAAACTACACGTACGAAACCACAAATGCAAAGGCTGTTGGGGAGTCGACTGAGCCTCGATCGCGGAGAAATCCTACTGTTGACTCTGGCGTATACACTGGAACTGACGAATCGGTTGCCTTACACTACAATGGGGCGTATAAGAGCGAGTTGATCTTACGAAGACACTAGCGTGCACAGCTGCTCCTAGCTACTTCATCTACTTTCGCGCTGAATACGGTGCATCGCCACCTAAGTGGAGAAAGACAAAGGAATTCAAACGGTATAACATGCGACAAATTGCCAGGATATGACTGCGAAGCACAGAACTCGCATAAAGCCTCAACATCCTCGTTGCCTGCGCAAACGGCGTGGACCCTAGATTAGCACTGCGTATATCTTACCGAAATCGACTCCTTGTACTGTCATTTTAATAAATAAAATAAAGAAATAACTATCACCCGACACATGGAATAACAGGACAACTCAAGTGCGGTGATTGAAGAAAAAGACGTTCGTTTATAGACATAATTCAAAAATGCAAATAATTTTATTCTAGAAAGAACTTTACATCGCATGTCCAAGTCCACATCAACCCCGCTAATGTGTCGCGGGATGAACAGCTATACACTCGCGTCACGTTGATCTGACCTCCTGAGAAAGCGGCACCACAGCGTAGAAGCAAACTGATTTCTTCTTTGCGCATCCTCGAAAAAAATAAGGGAACACCTTTAAGGCTATTTCCACTGTACGCTATGTAGAGTACGCGCGAAGCACCTCTCGAATGGCAGCTGCATGCTTCGCAGAGAATAAACTCAGCTTCTAGCTGCATCCGTGTCCCCCAAACATTGTTGAGCATACGTAACATATACACAACGCTGACTGGCGAAAACGTGCAGTCTTATACATAGCGCGACGTCAATTTCTAATGTTTACAGAAGACCAAGCGCGCCGCGTGAAGCCCTTTATATTCATTGAAAGAAAAAAAAAGATGTTTCCAGCGGCTCTAACGCCGAATGAATGACGCTTCTTTTTTCAGAAGATGCGCAAATGGCCCTGATTTAGTTAATAACCAGCACTAAAGCTAACTACAGAACATTAATATATAAAGTTGTCTTGTTGAAGAAGAGCAACAATTTTCGTTCCCCAAACTTTTCTCTTCCAATGGATACCCATAGTCTATGTTTTCAATAGAAGCAAATATATGCGTTTTGACTTGGGACCAGCACAAGCATTATTTAAAAAAAAACATTGCCGCCTTGCTGAACTTGTTTCGAGGTCTTGGATAGTTCGTGACGTGAAGTGCATGCATGTAAATTGTTAAAAACATTCTGTCTGTGTATTTAATGCATGTACATACATGCGCCATGCACATATGTGCAGGTACATTCTCTCTTTCTGTGCGCGTGTATGTGTGTGTGTCTGCGCGCGTGCGAAATGTAATATAGAGTTCAATATCTTACACCTTATCAAGCGATCCCTGCAGCTGCAGCCGCATGAGTTGCCCGAGATGGAATGTTTTGGGCTGAAACACTGGCGTCGTGCAGCCTGTGCGGCAGGGCGTGGTGGCCAGACAAGGTTCGAACTGCGTGTTCGCCGATGCTTCAGCCCCGTGCTGAGAAAAAAAAAACACGCTTTGGTGGTTACCTTTCATTGAATCTTCGTCGAGGACTGCCCATGCACGATTTGAAGTTTAAACGTGTTACGTGATGGTCTTTACTATGTGCTGTTGGTGGTTCCCTCTCGCTCGATGCTTTATGTTCGAGTATCAGAGTGAGGCAAAGAGAGTTGCTGGCTTTGATGACAAATTCGGGGTTATTAATCCGTCTTTCATTGCCAGGACTACACAAGGATAGAAACAGCTCCTCGGTGCAGCTGTTGCAATTGAAGACAGCGCAGAGTTTCACACGGCTTCGGCCGGTATCATGAACTCATGCTTCTGGATTTTCTTTTTCTTGTGTTTAATGTTGTTACCCACTACACCATGCAATGGTTGTGGTTGGGACGACAAACAAACAAACAAACAAACAAACAAACAAACAAACAAACAAACAAACAAACAAACAAACAAACAAACAAACAAACAAACAAACAAACAAACAAGCAAACAAACAAACAAACAAACAAACGAGGAAACAAACAAACAAACGAGGAAACAAACAAACAAACAAACAAACAAACGAACGAACGAACGAACGAACGAACGAACGAACGAACGAACCTGACCGATGACATGACAGATGATGAACGGTTAAAGAGGAGGAGTTTACACGGAATTTGCGACAGTATTCAAATACCCAAAATTTTCGTCCTTGAGCATCTCCTGTTCGTGAACTCTTCACAGCTCATACTTCCACAGAATTAGCAACGAAAACTAAGTAAGGGCCTCAAGGAAGAAGAGCTCTGAAGGGGCGAGCTTATTTTGACTGTAACACATACGCTAAGTATATTAAAAATGAATCAAGTGATAGATGCAGTATAGTATCTGCTAAAAAAAATTATGAGACGCATGTTTCAGGGAAACGATCAATTTGAGCGCAGTTTCGCCATGCATTATGTGCGATTGGGCGGTCATTCACGCAAGCAGATTGCATGCCGATGCTAACGGAGAAATTTCGCTTTTTGCTAAATTTCCACCGCAGCATTGAGAAAAAATTGGCTGCAGCTTTACAGGCATAGTACGACACGAGTACATTTGCATTTTATTGCTTCTTTCATGCAAAAACCTAGGCGGACTCCATCGCGTCGATCGCACACAGTGGCCGTGCATTGTATTTTGGAAAGGTACTGCTTGTGAAAAGAGTAATGTGTTTGCAGTTTGACCATGCAGGACCTGTCATGCGGCAGTTACTAACAAGACACTAATAGAAATGTCCAGGAGTGCGCCGGCGAGGTGCTTCTTTTGAGCGCCGGCAGGTAAACTATATGACGAGAGCGCGTCGTGTTGTCCCTCATACCACGTCACCCCTTGTTATCCCTCATAATGCGCGCTTCTGGAAGATGGCGCCGCTGTATATGAGCGCGACCAGTGGTCCACAAATGTAAATCGCCGTAGGTCAGCGCGAAAATATTCTGCTACCCGGTCACTAACATCTCTCAGTGTTTCCGCGCAATCATTGCACCGACTGGGAGTATTTTTTCTTCACAGACTCTTTCCCTTCGACAGCAGGAGAGTGCTGAATTGGGCTAGTAGGTCCTTGACGAAATGGGTAAAAACAGCGCGAAGGACAGGACAAGAGCGGCGCTGTGTACGCCTTCTCTGCCTTCGTCCCATCTTTCGCGCTGTTTTTATACACCCTTCGACAGGCTTTCTTATGAGCCCTTACGTGTATGTATTGTAACGCCTAGCACCAAAACTCCGCTCACGCAACTAATGGAGACTGAGGGACAAAGTTTAAACCACAGTCATTGGAATAACAAAAGAGAATTGGGGTGGGGCGTTGTGGGATGCGGGAGCGCAGGCGAGAGGGAGCGAGGAAACGCCCGCAAGTTATTCGGCGTTCAGTGCGCTCTGTGTGCTGAGCTGGCAGCTGCAACCACTGGCTCGCCGCGCAAGCGATCGGTAGATCGCGAGCAGAGATCGTTTTTCTCTTTTGATTTTTTTTTTGTTTAGCGAGGGCGATTGAGCAGTCTAAATAGGTGCACGACAACCATTGTGTCACCGACTAATCGTGGGCGGCTGTGGCGTCGACGACGGCGTGCACACTTGCTTAACTGCATGTGTATACGCGCTCCACTCTGCTGGGGCTGCGCAGAGAAGCCCGCCTCGGGATAATGCGGCACCGAACGAACCGCAGGTGACGCCGCGGAAGCCTAAAAGGGCTTGTTGACCCGCTCGTATAAACGGCTACGCACACAGGCGCCACGGAAACAGCCGTTCGCCCCCATTGTAGTTTAGCATACAGAATAATGTACACAATGAGCGGAAATAATGTTGGCGTAATAGGAAAGACTAATGACCTTGTGCTACCGTGTTCTTGATGGTTAAGAGTGGGCTTGTTTAAGCACTGAAGCTTGACGCTCGGACAACGCAGCCGGCGCGCGGTTCGTGAACGACAATGCGCCCGTATGACGATGATGATGCTGAACCTTAAACTAGGCACGCAGCTATAATGAGGGTTGGGCCAAGAATCGGATGGTTCCTGTGAACGCACAGATACTGAGCGCAGGAATGAAACGAATAGGCATAAAAGCTAGAACTGTGACCAAAATTGCAGTGTGTAATTGAGTAGTCAAACCACATGAACTGCGGACAATTACAATTACATTTTAAAAAATGGAAAGAAGATTCAATGGGCGATTCAGATCAAAAACAATCTAGAAGAAACGTCAGTCTTTGCCCCCCTTTTCGCCCTTCGGCACTTTTCTGGGTCCATGGCAGTTTCATATTTAAACTATCATAGTTTCATTTCAGAGCATTGCGCTTATGGTCCAATTCCAGATGACGTTTTCTTTGCACAATTGAAGCAAGAGTCGGAAGCGCTAATTTCCGCTATACACGAGTAATGAAAAGTCATACACGTTAAAAAATCCGAGGACGCCTAAGCACTTCCTATGAGTTGTGAATGCGAAAGCATTCATGTCCAATTGAACGTCGTTGAGCGGTCCTTCGACATATGAACTCCTCTCGGGCAATCGGGCGCGTTGCGAAGCTGTGCTAGCGCCTCCAAGATAGCACAAGGCCGGTGAACTTCGATCCATGACGTCATGCTATCTTGCCCGACTGCCATACAATCTAATAAGGACGCTCCCGAGTAAACCGCGGTAATTTTGACGTCACCGCTATAGTCACACCGGGCTTGGCAGTGGGCATTTCGGCCCAAATAACATGATGTCATAAAGCAGCGTGTACAAGCCTGTTATCTGCAGGAGGCGCTGGTTTAGCCCAGTGGGTGAGACATTCGGCTTATGAGCGTGAGGTCGTGGGTTCGAAACTCACAACTGCCAACGTTTTTCCTTTCCAATTTATTCTGTTGTTTACATATAAATACATGAATTTATAGCGATTGCCTAGGCAAAGTTAGAACGTAGGTGAGAGCTTCCGCGGAGAAGGAACGCGCGGACAACACGTGCTTCTGAGAGTGAGGTGGCGTCGCGGTGATGCCCTCTCCCCTCACGCAGCACCAGGCGTTCCAGCGCGGGAGCAGGTGTTCCCTGGCGTGCACGTGACGTGGCCTCGCAGCCAACTGGAATTTAGGCGCCGTTTCGCTGCTCCAGACGCCGGGTTCCTTTCTTTTTTTTTCGCCCAATGGGTCATTTGATGCTTTCGCATCGAATCGTCTCTGGGAATATATATCGTCAATGTTTCGAAACACCTGAAGCTGCCGAAGGCTGCGTTCACACCACAAATTGCTACGCGAGTCAGCGAACAAGCCTGTACAGGTATTGTGCAGCGTACGGTGCCGTCCGCCGTTTACGCCTCCTCAATCGTCTTGCGCTGTTGGGATTGCATACGCCGCGCACGGCCCTCCCTCACGACGCTTGTCTCTCTGCTCGCGCGCAACGTTATAGGCACAGGGAGCGAACTTCACCGCACCGATCACTGTATAGGTGTTCGAGACAGATCACACCGCTTTCCCCTATGCAGCTATAGCGGTCTCCATCCGTTATCGACCTGTATGTGTTCGTCCGGCGGCGGCGGAGGTATACATTGTACACTCAGTGGGCAATAAACGCGCGCTCATATCGCCTCGTGAGCAGCGCAGCTCGGCCGCCGATCGTCGGCCCCGCTGTGCAAACACATTTGTACAGCGGCGCGGACTGCGCACAGATCGTGCCAACGGGGGGCCCGTGCTCTTCGACGCTGCTCGGGCGTTTTGTTGCATTTAGAGCCGGCTGTGCCTGCGCCACGGATCCGGCCCGGCGGCGCGATTCCAGGGAGGTGGCGAGGAGCGGGCAATTTTGGCGTTTGTTCACCGACACGTGCTTCTTGGCGCAGGCCGGTGGTGGGCAAACGCGATCGCCGGCCCGCCCCCGTCGCTTGCTCGTAAACGAGCGTGCGCGAGCGCGAGACTGTGTGTCTCCCTTGTTTTTTTTTTTAAACGATCCGAAATGGGGCGGCGCTCACGCCGTTGCCGTGTACAGTTGACGGGCCAGACATGTGCGTCCCTAAAAGAATGAGGCTCGACTTGTATTTTTAGCGATCTATACATACCGGGTCTATAAAACGGAGCGAGTTTTTTTGTTTATTATTATTATTAAAAAAGAAAGAACCTATTTCTGTGCGCATAAAACCAGCCGTATGTATATATTGGTACAAACCTCTCGGAGAAGCCTCAAGTATTTGTATGTTTTTTCTTAATATAGAGTATAAGCAGTACTGATTATTGACGAACGTTTCGTTGTTAATTGTATGAGCACAATTACGATTGACGCTAACTTTGTAGAGCACTATATTTGAAAACATTACTTTCGATTGATTGCGACGCGCTACCTTTTTGGCGTATGGTCTTCTTTTCTTTCTTTCATTCGCATTTAAAAGAAAGTCACTGTATAGCTCAAGCGGCGGCCGGCGGTGGCTTTTTTTAAAGGTTTCGTCGGCTTTCTTTTAAGCACGGAAAAAAATAGACACGCTAGCGGTAACGCTTCAGTAAACAACTCAAAAGTGTTGTTTTCAAGTGTACTCTACAAAGACTGTATTGACATTATGCTCATTGAGTTCATAATAAAAGCTGATTAATTAATCAGTACTAATTATTCTGTGTTAAGAAGAACATAGAAAATACTTGAGGCTTCTTCAGGAGGTTTCTAGCAACATACAATTAGTTTCATGCGCACGCGAGGCTTCCTTCTGCGCGCATGAGAGAGAGAGAGAGAGAAAAAAAACAGAGAGAAGAAAAAAAAATCTGGTTTCGTTTTAACTGGGACATTCGGCCGGTATATACATTTAGATATTCTTCTGGTTAATAACTGAAGTGATAATGTGAAAATTGCCTGATAGATGGCATCTCTTCCAGAACACTTAATTGGAAACAACTTCCATGGAAACAATTTTCCACCGAAGGATGAAAAACGAACTAGTAACAGCAAATAGAATAAATAAACAAGCGGCACCTACAGTGATTGGTGCGCGATATAGGTTATCGTTCCAGTACTGGCGGACCCTCGTTAAAAAAAAAAAGAAGCGAACCCCAGTGTTCACAAATCGATCACTCGAGGCGCTGTGACATTTTCAATGCTGCCCCGACATTGTCAATGTACGTGTCTGCAGCTCCTCTTGCAGAGACAGCTTCACGGCACCTTCAGCTTGAACAATACTTCACGCGAGGAGCACTGGGCATTTGCCTACCCTCATAACAAACGTGCCTTTAGGCTGAACTTTCAAAGCGAGGGCATTTCAAGGTACTGGAGGGCTCTCACCGTGCGCACTTCGGGCGGCTTAAGTCGAGGCCGTGCCACCTATACGTGCATGTGCCTTATGTGCAATCTGGCATCCCACGAGACGTCGTGGGCGTTTGATGTTTGTTTTATAAGCAGCCCAAATCTAAGACGCAGGAAGCCGTCGAGCAATGTCAGAAGGCCAATTCAGCAAACGGGCAGCCTGTACGGCAGCGTGACTTGTTCGCGTAACATTCAACCAGTACCTGGTTACCTAAATACATGAATCTTATGAGATAAGTGCCCTTCTAGAATATAACATTTACTGCTGGTACACACCAGCTCATCAAAATGTTGCCCGTCTCAAAAATCGCATGGGTAGAGTTCATGGGAATCGTACACCTTCAACTAGGAATCGTACAGAGGTGCGCCGAGTATACAGGATCGTTGAAAAGCATCAAGACAGCATCTCTGCACAACCAAAACTCATCCTTGATGGCAACCCAGGGCGTTTCGTGTTTGGGACGTAAAGAGGGTATTGTAAACAGCCGGACGTGCTCTTAGCAGTGCCTCCACTTACATGTAGAAATTCAACTACGCAACTTACCTCGACGCCAGTGTCCCGAAGCAAAGGCAAAGGAATTATACGTGCAGTGACAGCAAGCCACCGCGCAACCCGCCGTGGTTGCTGAGTGGCTATGGTGTTAGGCTGCTGAGCACGAGGTCGCGGCATCGAATCCCGGCCACGGCGGCCGCATTTCGATGGGGGCGAAATGCGAAAACACCCGTGTACTTAGATTTAGGTCCACGTTAAAGAACCCCAGGTGGTCGAAATTTCCTGAGTCCTTTACTACGGCGTGCCTCATAATCAGAAAGTGGTTTTGGCACGTAAAACCGCATAATTTATATTTCTTTAAGCCACCGCGCAGAAGGCGCACGCATGGGCTATGCGTGCGTCTTCATTGCGCAAGAAACAGCCAGCGCTGGACCAAATTTTCTGCCCCAATTGGTTTTGGCTACGGCAGCACATGGAAGGGATTTACTACATTCAGAATGTCTTGAATGTTGTACGTAAAGCACCACGTTAAATAGAGCTCACTGATGTGGGAACACTTTAGCACTGAGACGCGTTTGAAGCATCAGAGCGCAGTAGTAAAGTGCAGTCGCGAGCAGAAGTACAGACATGTACCACGGCATCATTAAAAAAAAAAAAGCTTAGGTTTCGTTTAGGACAGTCACGCAACCTGGAATTGCCTCAGAGCGTTGCATTGAAATCAATTGCGCACGTAGGCTGCATTTGATTTCAGTTTAGGCTGCGAAGAAAAAAGAAATTTCCGTGTAACGTGGGGTTTCGAGACTTTCGTTCGTGCATGGCTGTACCTGTGCATATTAAGCAAGCCTCTCTTCGTGGCTCGATAACCGTACTGTTCCTGACGGTGATTATAATTTTCTTGTTCGGCATATATCAGCGACATTTAGACTACTAAGCGCTCGCAAAAAAAAAAGTATACACGTCAAGGAGGACAAGGCCGGCGCACAGTCTGAAGACAAACACATTGTTCAGCACCATGGCATTTCAAACTATCAAATGTAGAATGTTGGTCCTGTGGATACACATTTGCTATAGAGATTGTGATAAACGCTCTAGCAGGCTAAAAGACATTGCCTCAGGATAACCTCTCTGCGTTTCCTCAATCAATTTTCCTCTCTCTCTCTTCGTTTAACCGAAAGACGCAAGAAAGTCGAGCACTTGGATTCGTAAAACTTACTCAAGATTGTGGCGCAAAAGAAAAAAAAAAGTGAGCGAGCGTGAACTGCATAGGGAAAAAATAAAATAAGAAAATAACTAAACAATAAAATAAAAATGTGAGAAAACACAGCTACACCGTCACTCGTGAGGTGAGAGCACGCGAATAGTCCACTAAAGTGTAAATTGGTTCAGTCAGCTCCTACATACATGAAAATCACTATTGCAGGAGATGCTGTCGGGAGATATGACAGAGATACCAGAAAACATCGCCGTTAAGAAGCGATCGCTTCTTGAGAACAATATTGAAAAAAGCTTTTGAATGTCTCTAATAAGCGAATAATGCACTCAGAGAAAAGGAAAGCAAAGAAAGGAAAGGTGGAGAGGTCAACCAGACGAAAGCCTAATTTTCATGCTCTACACAGGAGGTAGAGGGGAGGGAAGGAGGAAAACAGTAAACCAGTGAACACGCCATGTACGCAAAAATGATGCATCCCCCCCCCCCAAAAAAAAAGACGAAGAGTGCACATGTGACCAATGAGGTTACGCGTGCACTCTTTACGCACATCTTTGTTTTTTCTTTATGTTTACAAATTTCAAATAGCTTAAAACCGACGTCGTAATATGTTGATGATATTCACACTTGCAAAGGTAGTATCGCGATTGACCCTATAGATGCAAAGATACGTCGGTCCATCAGCTATACCATAATCAGACGTGACTCTCTGGCTATATAGCATAGTCACTGGACTTGTCCGACGCGCTATGAAATGATCTCATATTCTGTTCCAGAGGAATGCCGCTCAAATGCTAGCAAAAGAACTTCACATCTGTGAGCACTGAACTACCACGCTGTAGTAGACTATCACGTGACGTCTGGAATTTGTTGTGGCTCGGGCAAGGTAGCTGGCAGTGGTACTGTGCAAACATCGACTTGAACACAGTTCGCACACTGTCATCGTGAAAAAAAAAAATTACGATTTTTGACACTTGTTAGGCTAGCAGTTCGCCATCATTAAAAAAAAAAATCGTATGGACGTAATGGCTGGCTGATTTCAGAATGCGCAACGGGCAAACCACGTACCGAAATGGGCAAAACAAATTCATACATGCATTTGTTACATGAGTCAGTAAAACAATTAGTACGTGTGCAATTTCTGCACTTGTATACGGGCTCTACTGTCGCAAGCTATAAGCATGTTCTCAAACCAGCATGGTAAGCTAACGTGTCATCTACTTTACTGACTCACGTCTTAGAAAAATGATAAACTTATCTTTCCTTGGCTGAACTGTCGAATTCTATGCGGTTTTGACACTCAAGATCAAGTTACATAATTTGAAAACGTAAAAATAAGGTTCAGTAAATCAAATGGCATATTTCTGGCATATTTTTCTGGCGGTGACATATACAGGATGATAATTTTTAAGTATTATGGAATTTTTAAGAATCGCCTATGCAGATGCCAGAATTCTGGCCCTTGAGCTTGATTCTACATAGAGGCAGACATTACTTAACCGAAAAATCGAAACAAGTATTCAATTTATTAACATAAATTCATGAATTAACTTTCTAATTAATTACTTTACGGCACATATTGCAATTTACGAATTGTAGCCCGTCAGATTGCCAGGCGTATTCATTTGGAACAAATTTCCAGAATGACACCAGTTTGGAGATATGCGCCATTAACTTCAACGTGAGAATGCATTGTTGGTCAACTTACTTATTAACAAAACGCTCTGTTATGCATTGTAGCACAAAAGTAGCTGGAAGTCCTATGTATTTCGCCTCGTATTTCGGAAAATAATATCTTGGAACTGGTATAATCCTGGAAATTTATTTCAAGTGGATGTGTCTTGAAAGCTCTCAGGCTACAATTCGTAAATTGCAATATGTGCGTAAATATATAATTAAGAATTTAATTAGTTAATGTTTGCTAATTATTTGAATATGTGTTTCAATTGCTCGTGCTAGTAATGTTCGGCTCTTCGAATAATCCAGCTCAACGAAAAGAATCATGCTATCTGCCACAGGCGATCTTCAAAATTTCGTAAAACTTAAAAAAGGTCACCGCGTATAGGGAACATACGAATATCTGTTACTATTTTGTTTGACCGCCTTAGTACGCATTTGCATACTTATTACGCGCAGCTACTTGCATAGGACGCAGACGAGACCATCAACAGGAAAGTGTAAGCTGCGAATTTGAGTTAGACCCATTTTATTTCACTAGTAAATGTCAGCATTGTCTTTATAACGTTGATTGCTAAGAATGCTATTGACATGATTGGCTGAAGTCCACAATGCACAGCAAAGACTTATGGTATGTGGTAGCGGCGGAACAAGGTGAGTAAAAGCAACTGACCAGCAATACAACCTTAATCATGTTTATGAGTCGTCTGCGTTTACAGTTTTAGGTAGTTATTTTCGTTTACGGCAATCTTCCTTGTGTGTTCGAACCAACCGGTATATCACATGACCAGACAGCACACGCGTATGCTCGACGCAGTTGAGCATCAGAGGATTGCTATCTAACACAACTCAATGTGTAAAGCACTTTGGTTTGTCCAAGTGCCCGCAGGTTCCAGTGGCGAAAGTATACAGGCTGTTTTCGACAACGCGCGCAAAGTCGTCACACTCGCGCATTCACTAGTTTGTTTCGAGCTTCCATGTGGCTAAGTGACGCACGCGACATGACGACGAACATCGCATGTCTTAGATGCATATCTGCGCAGGCTTATTGTGCTCGAACGAAAAGGCCACCAACCTGCGCCCATAGGCGGTGACGGGAGGCGCCTCGACGTCCCTTCCGCCCTCGTGGAGTTGGCCAAGCCCGAGTGTCCACCCCCATTGCTGCCGCACAGGTCTTCCGCGTCGTCGGTGACTCCACCGGCAGCAGTGGCCCTGTTCTCGTAGAGGCGCCACTCGTCCAAGCCGGGGGCCCGCTGCTGAAGCTGGCGCATCTGGTGCTGGAACTGAAGCTGGTGGAGCAGCAACTTGTGCTTGTCCGCGTCAGTCGCATGGGGTGCCGTGGGCACAGCGGCGCCGATGAGATCGCTGATGCAGAAAGAAGAAGGCGCGCTGCATTTGGCGGACTGTTTGTTCTTGGAAGGGGACACCTTGCCAGGACAGGAGTCTCGGCGGGGACTGTGGCTGCCGTCCCTGCGGCAGCCGGCACCTGCAGCGGGGATGACGTTGTCGCCGGACGGCGCACCGTGCTGTCTCCGTCGGTTCTTGAAGACTCGCAGATCGGCAGGCTTCGCCGAATCGTCCTCCTTGTCGCTGGCGGCCATTGGAACGAGGCGAGAGTCATGACACTCGCGCGCGGGAGGCACCGCGCTGCATACCATATAGGCGGGCGCCGCGTGCACGTTTCCGCGCGGTAGCGGCCAAGGCCTCGCGCCTCGCTGTTCACGCTACGGTGAGCAGCGGCCGTGGACGGCAGTTTCTGTTTCCAAGCGGCTTTTTGGTGGCTGCCGTGTACTTACGTGCACGCGCGCGGATGCACTCGGTGAGAACTCTGTTTGGTGCGCCGAGCGAAGAAACGCGGAAACCAGGTTGCTGGGAACGACACCGCGCACTTGGCCCAGAGCGCTCGCCGCGCACGCAGAGCAGTATACTCGAGCTCTAATTTGGAACAGTGCGTGAAAAGTCTCCCTGACATTTCCTAAGAAAACAATGGAAGGTACGGCCGTCTTTCACACGTGCTGCAGGACAGAGAGAATTGTCAAAAAGTATCGTGAAGCGAAGGGACAATGGTGTGTTTTTCAGGGTGATCTTCTCCGCTCTTCGACGTAGACGGCGAGCAATGTGATGGAGCTCCGGCTGTCGTCCAACACGGAACACGACATCAATAGCGTAACGTAGGGATCAGTTTGAAAATGATTCGTGTTACGGTCAGTCAGCGCATTCAATTTGAATTTAAGGGCTCGTCTTCACTCGCTAAAAAAAAAAAAAAGATTATCGGCTTTACTTGAAGTTGCAGGCCTCATACGGTGGTAAGTGAAAGGGTATCGAAGGCTGGTAGGATTGCTGGCGTGCACGGCTTACAGATCTTGCCGGGGCCACCTAGCAGACTTTGAAATTGCGCTGGCGGTTCTTGAAAGCAACCACGAGCGATGCAATGACTCGAGTAGAACAGAAATCTAAGGGACCGCAGACTCCCGACACTTCTGGTCCGGTTGGCGCCCAGGTATTCTGGCAACCGCGACCGCAGTTGGCCGAAGCGCTATCGTCAACCGCCGCAACACACCCAAGCGATACGATGCACGGGGGCTCACCGGTGCGGTTTCGTCGTGCAGGGACCACGCGGTGTGCTCTGGGAGAGCGTGCGTGGCCGCCCCGGCGGAGAGCTGCTGGTCGCTGTCGTTCGCGGCCGTTCGTCGGCAGCAAGCAGCCGGAGCAGAGCAGGCCGCAGGCAGGTTCTGCACGGTTCCGGCCTCCCTCGCGAGGCGGAGGCAGGCACGGCGGCCGCTTGCAAGCACCGCCCACGTCAACGCGCCGACGCCGCCGTCGTCAATGGGAGCGCCGATTTCGCGTGCGCGTCGCCGCGTGTTTGTGCGTGTACGCACACGCGCGCCATTTCGCCGGCCGCTCTCGCTGAAGGACGAGACTCCTCCGGTCACGAAGTGCGGACCGGCCGTCCAGACGTCGCGCCGCACGGCGTGTGCTGTAATAACAAGCGTGCCCTCCAAGAGCCCTCCCCTCTCCTTCTTGCCGCGCCTCAATTCTGTGGGCTATGCATCGGACCACTTTTCTTCGAAACCGGCTGCATGCCATTTCGCATCACCAATGCATCGGGAAGGCGTTATACATACGTGATAGAGTCGATGTATGAAGTGCAGAGCGTTCCAGCGCAAATATAAGTGCGCTTGATGGCTAGTGAAATAGGAATGCTGAAAGTCTCCCGTTTTCGTCTTTTACAATTGAAGTAAGTACCTTAAAATTTTAAACCAGAAATAAAATACCTTACCAATGACAACAAGAAATCTGAGGTGTCTTGGAGGGAGGCAGGGAAGGAGGGAGGGCATAGCGGTTGTGAGATGCTTGACACTTCGGCCTCGGAGTTGTCAACTATGTCTGAAACCTTAGCTGCCAATTTTTCAGATTGTAGCGGAGGAATCGTTAGCATTGTCTCAACACTGGTCATCGGAGCGAAACTAAGAGGGAACTTTACAGCTGCACAGTATATCAAGCTACTTGTTTAACGACTTACTGACAATACTGACGACTTACTGACATTAGCCCTTATGAGTATTACTGTATTCCAAAGGCACCTGTCCTACCTTTCCTATGCGCTTACCTTGTACAAGGTTTGCTCGATTCGATATACGTTTGCAATTTGTTCGAGAGCAGAAGTTCGTAAGGGTTGTTGTTGGCAGAAGATTACTATGCACGCCACAAATAAAAGCGTTGAAAGACCAAGTCAACGCACTCACAAACAACGCTTTGTTAATATATGAGGAGGCGTGACATTATCTTTAATTCGTTTATACATTGTATACATTCACGAGACAATATGAATTATGCTCAACTGCCGTATTCAGGGTCTATCAGGCAGCATTGGAGAAGCCACCTAGCGACTATTATAAACCTTCGTATATGACTGGGTACATATCTCCTCGTATCTCCTCGGGCTTCCGCCACCTCTGGGGTAATTGCCGTGTCTCATCTGCCCCCGTTTTAGGTAATCAGGTTTGCCAAGACGCCATGTCGTCACTATTTTCGCTGGGCCACTGAAGACGCCAACTATCCACTTTACCAGGTGTTTCACGACAAATATGGGTCGAAAGTGTTGCGAAAGCACTGTATTCAGCAAGGGTAAGCAGTAAGCGATTACCCAAAGCAGTGCGACGTGCACCTACTACTCATGCCAAGTGGGTGATTCGGCCGTTCACAAGAAAGTGACGAATTCGAAATGTTTCTTGAACGGCCCATCATTGAAATCATACGCAAGCATCGTTTCCTTGGTGTGACATAGAACGCCAGCTTAGATGAACTCAAAATGTATCTACTTTTGAAAGCCAAATCAGGGCCACCAAAAATGTTCTTCGTCTCACTGCGGCTACGATGGGGAATAGAACATCCGCATCGCTACTCCTTGTAGACTGCACTATCATACGACAAAATATTACCCATTATGCACCTGATTTTATTTATTTATTTATTCGTAATACCTTACAGGCCTATTGAAGCGCATTGAGTGGGGGGGAGGGGGAACAGCTTTTACAGAAGAGAAAGAAGTTAGCATCAAATAAAAAGGTAACAAAATAAAGGTTGCAAATAGTAGAGTGGAACGTCATTGTACAAAGTTATCGAAGAGTGTATACGTGTTATCACTAAAAGTTTTGCGGTTTGACATGGATGTGATGTGATCCGGAAGATTGTTCCAATGTTCAATAGTGCAAGGCAGTGATGACCAGTTAAATGCTTGCGTTTGCACTAATTATGCGCATGAAACTGAGCGTGTTGTGAAGGCGTTGTGACGCGCGCCTTCACAACACAATATATCATTTACAAGATATCCCAGACTTCTCCACTGACTTCAGCTGCTACAAGCACGCAGCCTGCATGTATGTCTTGGAGTTACACAAGCAACATCAAGCTCACTGATACTGCCAGAGGAACGACAAACCTTCCTCCCTATATTGTGATCCGGAACGTGCTCGAATGCGGGTCGCCACCTTCCGACTAGTCGCCCAGAGCTCTTCACACCCGCTCGTTTTACTTAATGAGAGTCGTCCCGGAACCCAGATACGTGGTGTGTCTCAACAGTACGTTCCGCAGTTTCCCAAGCCGACTTTCTGGCATGAGAATTTGAACTATATTTCGTGGCCTCTGAAACTAGCAACATATGACACATCAAAAGAAGGCCCTCGTAATAAAAATTAAGTACGAGCCGTTGCAGCGATGCACTTGGCTTCACATCATCTATTTGAAAGGTACCAAGACTTCATTCATGTATTGTTACGATCGGCCTGCAGGGGTACTGAACTGCAAACCTTGCACAGCCCGCTGCAGTTGTTTCGATCGACCTGCGGTGTTAGCGATCTTCGGAGAAGCGACCTTCGAACCTTCCCCGGCTCGCTGCGACGACTCGCTTTGTAAAGCAGACAATTCGCCTCCTGCGAACAGCCAGCGGCGCCAGCGAGTCTAGCCACGTCCGGTGGACCGAGTATTGTTAGTTGATTCGCTGTCGCTTTCACGGTCTACTTGGGGCAAGAGAACTCTTGGAACATGGTGTTCTGCGGTGCTTTCTCACGGGCCCCAGAAGTCGTCACAGTCAATGGACAGACGCGGTGGCTAGCTGCGGTGTCAGCTCTGTGATCAAGAGGCGCCTGCTTGGGTAAAGGATATCATAACCTGTCTACGACGACCCACTCCTCCCGTTGTGTTCAGTGAAACCAAAGTGCGGAAGTGAGTGTGTGAACCCTCCCCCTCAAAGGCGAGTCGACTACGATGACTTTGAACGCTCCCATTGGACGAAGTTTGAACGGCAGTTTTCCCTCACCTAGGGATCTAGGGAGGGCAGAGGGTTTTTAAGCAACCGTTGTCGGCTGTTTGTGTGCTTTCTCTTTCAGTCATGCTAGACTGATGAAATGTAACGTTCTCCACCCTTCATGTAGATATTGTAAATGAATCCCATATTCCTCGTTCTCGATGAGAACAAGTCCCTCCTTTCAACAACGTCCTTAGCGTGGATAAGTCGGACGACGGCATGGGCCAGCTACCATCTATTTCATGCCCGAACCCAACTCTTACAACTGGTTGGCAGCGGTGAGACGGACTTTGCGACGTGGTGCTGTGTCTGCGGTGAATGCTTGGTTCTTGGTTTTACACTCTAGGCTTCATTTTGTAGTTGCTAAGTTTAGAACAGTAGGGAAGCTGGATTGTTGATTGTTAGCTAGGTTGTGTTTACCGGTCTGTTTAGCGAGCACGACCGAGGCAGTAAAGCAGCAATCATGGAGTTTAGGACATTGCTGAGAGACGAATTGTTGATTGTTAGTGAGGAACTGGGCCTAGAGGTACGCAAGGAAATGCTAAAATTGGAAATATTGCAGCTCATTTCCGAACAGGCCAGTGAGGAGGACATTGAAATTGGGTTAGAACTTTTTTAGGAAAAGAGAGAAATGGGACAGAGAGAGAGAAGAACGGGACAGAGAGGAAAGCGAGAAAAATCGCGAGTTAAGAAAAATGCAACTTGAGCTGGAAAGCAAACGTTTGGAGTTGTTTCAAGGATGTGAAGGGGCTCTGGAACGATCAAGTGAGGCAGAATCATATCGCATGGACAGGCTGTTAAAGCCATTTGAGGTGGGGAAGGACATAGGTTTGTTCCTAGGAAATTTTGAAAGGACTTGCGAGAAGATGAACTTCGGTCCGAGTACATGGCCACATCGATTGCTGTCTATGTTGCCGTTAGAGGCTGCGGAAGTAATCGCCAGATTCAGTGCACAAGCTGCATATGATTATGCGAAAGTTAAGGCTAGTCTTTTGAAGAAGTACGGCCTTTCAGCCGAAGCTTTTCGGCAAAGGTTTAGAAGAACGGGCAAGAAAAATAGCGAGGGATATGCGGAGTTTGCATATGGCTTAAAGGCCAACCTTGTCGAGTGGTTGAAAAGCGCGGAAGCGTACGAAAGCAGAGACATGAATAACTATTGAATGCATGTGTCTAGAGCAGTTTTACAAAAGCATCCCACAATCTGTGAAGCTGTGGGTGCAAAACAGAGGAAACGTAAATACTGTGGAAATGGCGGCTGAATTAGCCGAAGAGTAAGCAACGCGTAGAAAGCTGAACGCCGAGGACGGAAACTGGGACGGTCGAAATGGACCGCGGAAACCATTTCCGTTCAAAAAGGGTTCGCAGACTAGAAGACCGGAGCCTGTAGACGTGGAGGAAAAGACCTCAGAAAAGAGTGAGGAGAAATCAAACGGATAAACCATGCCAAAAGAGCAGAACAGAAAATTCGAATAATTTAGACCGATAAGCTGCTATAAGTGCCAAAAACTCTGACATATCGCTGTAAACTGCGGGAAGCCTAGCGGGTCAAAAGTGCGATCCAAGACATGTCATCTCGGCGTAGAGCCGTGTTGTGGGGTTCGTTTTGCAGTTGCCTGTCCTTGTTGGATGTTTTGGGGCGGTGTCATCATTTCACAGCTGGTCGCTGCAATCCAAGGCATCCCCCCCTCCTTGCCACCAGCCATTCTCTTCCTGCCCAGTGGTTATCAGCACTGGTCAGTAGAGATTTTCCGGGCCATGGAGGAGCTGTTACGATCGACCTGCAGGGGTATTGAACTGCAAACCTTTCACGGCGCGCTGCAGTTGTTTCGATCGACCTGCGCTATTAGCAATCTTCGGAGAAGCGATCTTCGAACCTTTCACGGCCCGCTGCGACGACTCGCTTTGTAAAGCAGACAATTCGCCTCCTGCGGACAGCCAGCGGCGCCAGCGAGTCTAGCCACGTCCGGCGGACCGAGTATTGTTAGTTGATTCACTGTCGCCTTCACGGTCTACTTGGCGCAAGAGAACTCCTGGAACACGGTGTTTTGCGGTGCTTTCTCACGGGCCCCAGAAGTCGTGACAGTCAATGGACAGACGCGGCGGCTAGCTGCGGGGTCAGCTCTGTGATTAAGAGGCGCCTGCTTGGTTCAAGCGTATCATAACCTGTCTACGACGACCCACTCCCCTCGGTGTGTTCAGTGAAACCAAAGTGCCGAAGTGAGTGTGTGAACCGTCCCCCTCAAAGGCGGGTCGACTACGATGACTTTTGACGCTCCCATTGGACGAAGGTTGAACGACAGTTTTCCCTCACCTATCTAGGGAGGACAGAGGATCTTTAAGCAGCCGTTGTCGGCTGTTTGGTGTGCTGTCTCTTTCAGTCATGGTAGACTGATGAAATGTAACGTTCTCCAGCCTTCATTTAGATATTGTAAATAAATCCCATATTCCTCGTTCTCGATGAGAACAAGTCCTTCCCTTCAACAACATCCTCAGCGTGGATGAGTCGGACGACGGCATGGGACAGCTACCACTTATTTCATGCCCGACCCCAACTCTTACATTACACACTGATGGCGACTTTACCACAGAAAGTTCAACATCAGCATTTGTCATTCCAGAGTTTCACGAAGGATATGCATGTCTATTGGGTCATCTTTCGTCTTAAGCGACGTCAGAGCTTGCGGCTACGTGATTAGCCATAAGCGTCATCAGTGGGGAAGACGCACACCCTCTCCAAAAAAATGAAAGAAAAGAAAAAATGGAAACGGCCGTCTTCACTGATTCCTTGACGCCCTCTTACGTGTATTGAAAATACCACTCCGACACAAATAGGCAAACGCGTGACCTACGTTCTCCTTAAAGAAATCACTCAAGCTGCAGGGTTAAATTAACATGCGGTATTCCAGTGGGTTCCCAGCCACTCTGGAATGAAATGAATCGACGGATGCGTTGGCAAAAGTGGCCTATGAAAATTTCCGATACAAGATGAATCTTACGAGGCCTCAAGGAAGAACTGCGTTTCTCTAACTGGTTTGCAGAGAGAGAACGAAGAACTCAATCTTATTATTCCACATCATGAGTACTAGCTGGACCTTCAGCTTCCACGACACATCGACACCTTCTTACAGCGTAACCACCTCGGAAATGCTTACACCAACACTTCCCATATATTTCAAATTAATCGTCTGTCTTTTCCAACATGTTCGACACATGTACTATACTCGACTCTCCCAAGCACGCCACACATAGACAGCGCCTTGAACAAGAATTGCGTTTAATTGACTCACATCGACCTTTTGGACTTAGGCTCAGAGTCACAAATAAATTAAAGCAATTCAACACTTCTTTGAAGACGCTGTCATTTGTGGCAAATACTGCATCGTGTGTAACTGTGTCTCATTTCTTCAGGCTGTAACTTGTGTGTACCTGAGACATATGCGGGAGTTTGTTTCAACGGGAAGATTTCAAGAAATAATTTTGCTCTTAGTGTGTTACATGCTCTTCTGTTTTATTTATTACCCAATGTAAGAATTTATTCTTTCCTTAATTTTTTCTTTATTATTCACCAAGTTAAATGAGGCAGCTGTCGCTAAGAGATGACCATTCATGTGAATGTCGCTAGGAGATGATGTCCCGACAATTCCTCGGTGTTTTTTTATCTGAATACAAAATTGATCGACGCCAATGGTGTATTATAAGCCCCACGCACCTTTTGCACATCAAATAATGCTTTAGTATACAGTGTGTTTTTTTAAGAAAGCCTACAGGAGTTAGTAAATTTCCGCCACTACACATGAATTATCTGCCCAGGCGGACGTGATCTTTAAGAAAAACGAAATCAATCCATTCGCTAATTAAACTAATTCCATGAATTAACTTTCTAGTTATCATCTTTACGGCACACGTTTATATAGGGAAACTGAAGGGAATCATCACAAAAGTCTAATTTCGCGTTTTTACATTTCAAAGTGGCCATGTAGTTTGAAATAACTGGTGCGAAATCATTCGCTCAATTTACCTGATTACGCACGCGGCACCCTGTCCAACACCGGTGTGACGCAAAAGCGTGGCGTAAATTAAATGAAGCTGCACAGTCTCTCTTCCTCTGATGACGCTGCGTACAACTCCCGATTGGATACGTAGTCGCTTCAGCAGCAGGGGCTCTACGTCTTACAACGTCAAACAAGTCCAAGTGTAAGCGAAGAAGAAGAGGCGGTAAGCGGTCTTTTCTGGCGAACGCCGCGGTGCCATGACGGATGACGGCCATGTGACTTCCGTCTACAAAAGTTATCTGCGAAAGTTCGTTGTTGAAGAGTAAAATTAGATTCTGGGCTTATATGTGCCAAAAGCGCGACCTGATTATGAGACACGCCGTAGTCCGGGATTCTGGATTTTAATTTTGGTCACCTGGATTTCTGTAACGTGTACCTAAATTCAAAGCCCACGAGCGTTTTTGCCATTCGGCGCCGTCGAAATGCGCGACCGGCATCGAACCTGCGGCCTCGTGCTCAGCAGCGCAACGCCGTAGTCACTATACATAAATTGCCTCGACGCGTGAGTTTCTCCATATCGCAGTTAAGAAAGGCAATACCCACTGCAATAAATATCGAGCCGCTTTACGAGAAACGCCTGCGCCTGTCTGAGTTCGCCGCCGACTGCAACCAGTATACATGTCCAAGCAGCGCATCGAGCCTGCAGTGTTACGTTACTGATGGTACCGGTTTGTAGATGACTTCAAGAATTAGAAAAAAGGGAGCTCTTCTGCCCTCCCTTTTTGATTTGATTTGATTGGATTTGATATATTGTTTCCTCGTACAATCGAGAGGATACAAGGAATAAAGGCATGCATACAAATGCCTCACAAACGTGTCTGTCGCCTATATAGTTCGACGTTGGTAACACAAACAGGCTACACGTAATTAACATGAGTTACATGAACTAACATGAATGGGGCAACGAAAGCATTTAGCTTTCGTTTCCGCAAACACTCGTCGGTTCTAGCAAAGCCTCTTCGCACATCCGTGTATAATGCCCATCACATTCTGTGGTTTTGACAGGACGGGATCAAGACGCCTGAGAAGAAGAAAAAAAAGAAGAAAGAGAAAGAAAAGAAAGAAAGGAACCAGGAAGAAAAAATAATTAGCTGGGCCCCCTCTCAACGGTAAGCCTACATGCATTCGCAAATATAAGGCGAGTAATGTTCAGTGTTTATTTATTTCTTCTTTTCCCCACATCTGCTGCCGAGGTTCAGTAACCAGCGCCTCCGACAAGTGTCACATCGTCTTGCATACATTTAATACCATTAAAAAAACAACGGCCCCTTTGAGTATGGAAGGTGTTCCGAAGGTATGTTAAAATCTGGCCATCTGTATATTTAGCTACGCATTCCGTCTTTATCGTCAGGTCGCAGACATGAGAATGTAAGGACAAAGAACAAAACATATATATTAGATTGAGTTGAATTAGTGAGGCCGGGCTTTCCGTAAAGTACCTCTCGCTGAATCTGCAGTTTCTTTGTTCCCGGGGTTTTTCCCTTCATCTAGTAATTTTAAGCGTGCTTGATTGTCCATGTGCGGTACGTTTATCACGATACTCTCCAGGCAAGGCGCAATTGAGCTATTCCCTCTAATTTTCTCTTAATGCGAAACATTCTTTCCTTTCTATCAGCCACTTTGCGGTAGGTTCCTGTCATGCCTCGTTTCAGGCGTCTCCAAATAAAACAACAACAACTTTAATATACAAGTCCGAAGGCGGGGCTCAACCAGGCCG